>NC_043980.1:33008682-33163682 GCF_902150065.1 Myripristis murdjan
ATACTTGTGGTTTATTGAGGCTTTACCCCCTGGCCTCCTCAATAATAGTGATGAATGAGCTCATTATTAAGAGAGTGTGTGTGTTTGTGTGCATGTGCATGTGTGTGTGTGCGCGCACGCGCATACATACATGTCTGCACATGTCCATTTATATGTGCATGTGGGTAAGTTTTGTTTGCTTTGTGGTTACATGGTGTGTTTGTGTGGCGCTGAGGGTGTGTGGGTGTGTGTGTATACTTATGGGTAAGTGTTAGCATGTCTGTTAATGTGGAGATAGGGCTGTGTGTGGATCTGAACATGCATGCCTATTTCCATGTGTATTCCTCAATGTGTGTTCGTGTCTGTGTGTTTGATTGTGCATGTGTGTACATTCTGACCTTTACCTTGTTAAATCTCTGTTTCATGAGGTTAATTGCTTCATTTGGCCTCAGTTGTTGAATTTTCCCTCTTTAAACTCAACTCAATATTCCATTTTCTCTTAACTGTGTATGTGTGGTGTGTGTGTGTATGTGTGGACCTGTGTGTGTGTGTGTGTGTGTGTGTGCCTGCATATGTGTGCACCTGCAGTGTATCATCCCAACACAAGCTTTCATGATTACCAGCAGAATGACTGGGGTGGGTGACGGACTCGTTTCCCTTTTTCTATTTAATTCTATTATGAGTCCATATGGCTGCGTTGTGCAATATCATGGTTTTGATTTCTCATCATGTGGAACCGCTATCAGATGTTGTTCATTTGCAAAGCTTATTTACTATATGCGTGAGCTTTCAATGGGTGCGAGAGAGATGGAGACAGAGAATCCCAGTTCTGCAGCTAAATTAACAGTTAAATGCATTTTAATGTAAAGAGATCATTTGGGAATAAATTCATAGCTAATAGCATGTTTATCAGTGGAGTCATGCATGTGAAGTGTGGTTTAATCAATGACTGTAAACCACACAGCACCATATGGCTGTGTTCTCTGTAGATGCTGTAGTTCCAGTGCTGGGCAGTAGGGGGTGGTAAAAGACAGGGGGGGCAAAATGGGTGGTTTGCACAGGGAAAATAGCTCTAATTTGAGCAGAGATGGCTGTTAGTGTAAGAGTGAGAGTTAAGGAAAGGCAGAAGTGCCAAAGACAGGAAACATGTCAGACATCACCTAATTTTCAGTAGGGACTCACCCTTGCTGATTTCCACTTTATTTATCATCCATTGGTCACAACAATACCATACAAAACCAACTTCCAACATGGAACTCCATTGGACTGTGATTATCTTAGTACACACACACACACACACACACACACACACGCACGTGCGTGTGCACACACACACACACACACACACACACACACATGCACACACACATTCAATAACAAAATTAAATACAATTAATTTTATAAAATAAACAGAGTAAAAGCAAAGTGAGACATTACGTGATATTAAGACATGCAGTGACAATATAAAAAATAGACATTTGTTTTTCCTTTTCTGTACAAACATACATGGACACATATAAATATATAGAAGTAAAAAAGAGTGTATTTTTAAAATACAAAGGTCAATTGTACAATCACATTCCGTATAACAAAACGGGAGACATACCACGATATTTGATTGAGTTTGCTTTTTTCCACAGACACTGTACAGTATTGTACACCGTAAAAGCAAAAGAAAGCACGCACAAACTGTTGGTTTCTCCCTGCGGAGTCACGCTGCTGTAAACATTACAAACGAAGAAGGATCAAGTCTTGGTGTTGTATTGTCATTTGAAGTCTTATGTTCATTCAAGCAACTTTTGGCGACTTTAATAAACCACTGAGCAATCTGTCTTTCAAGTCCTTGCTTTGATGTCTTTAAGTCACCTCGATTGGTACTTCAGTGCTATACTTCACTCGTTTCTTTATGTCTTTCCCCTTCATATAGCGCTGAGCCATGAGAGGATGTTTGGTAAATAAACAAGTACGAGCATTACAGTGAAGAAGAAAAAAGTCATTTTAAAGTTCATACATGTTGGCACAGAGATAAAACATTACTTGGTGAGATGTTCTCCATCACACAGCAAGCCATCTCTCTCTCTCTCTCTCTCTCTCTCTCTCTCTCTCTCTCTCCATCAACCTGTCTGTCTATCTTCTATCACCTTTCTATATCTAGGTCTGCCTGACATCCTGCAGCAGTTTGTTAATCTCATTGACCAGCTCGCTGGCATCCATGCCGACATCATGTCGGCTCTCGCTGCGCTTGCTCCCCTGGTGGCTCTGATGGAAGACGCCATCAAACTCATCCTCCTCATAGTTCTCTGGGATTTCCTCCATGGCTGGCAGCCATTTTAGGTGTGGTGGCTGTCCATTGGTGGAGGTGGAGGTAGAGGAAGAAGCAGAAGAGGAGGAAACATGATTGGTCCCCACGGATCCACTTCCCGGGTTCAGATAGTGAGTGTTGGCTGCCCATGCAGCCACACCTGGAGGGTACGCGGGACCTTTCCCACCCGGCAACAGCCCCTTCCGGTTGTCCTGGGGAACAGCATTGTTGCTATGGTTACCAACAAGGCTGCTACCACATCCGCTTGCTCGCTCAAGGGCTGATGAAGGCATGGGTGTGCTTGTTTCGGTGCACTCAGCAAACGAGTCCATACTGGGGGGGAGGAGCCGCTGGAAGACGCTGTTCATCTCTGTGAGGAGAGAGCCAGCCCCTCCTCCTGCCCCGCATGCCTCACTTCCTGTTCCAGCGGCAACCCCCCCGCTCCCCACCTCTTCGTTGCCCGACTCTTTGCCAAATGTGGAGAAACTCTTGCGGCGCTCTGAGTCAATGGAGGCCTCGTCATCATCCAGTGGGGGCTGCTGGGAGGACTCCTCCCCAGGGATGTACATGTTGTTGCGGTAGTCTGAGGAGGAAGCAGGGGAGGAGAGGGGGGGCATCCAGCACTGGTCAGAATGTCCCAGGACACGACATTCATCCGTGCACAGTCTCATAGCTAAAGCACCAAAAAAGAAAGAAAAAAAGAGACACAAACATTCAGGTTCAGCTTCACCTACAGAAACTTTGTCGCTTTTGACATTTCCATATGACAGAAAATCATCTTCGACATGAGCTGTGTATAAACACACACAAAGCAGGGAGTAGGAGTGACTGAAAAACAAAGTGAACAACTCTAAAAGTAGATGTACAAAAGTGCTGTGCCACAGATGGACTTTGTTGAAAATGTTCGCTGTTGTGGTACAGACAATGTCAATATGCTTGAATGATACCTCGCGGTATCACAGAAAAGTTCTGGAAACAAAGAACAGAGAAAGGTGGTGTCATCTTTGAACAGGTACACAGTTCACAGTCCAAGTCAATGTTTACAGCGTGGCAGAATTCAGAGTCTTTTGATAGGGAGAGAGGAAAGAGGATGCTGTTGTTGTGTCTCACAGACCTTGTTTTGCACAGTATCTATGTAATATTTTTATAGGACAGATGCCACAGTCTTTCATAAGAATGAGGGGAATCAAAGTGCAGCTTGATTGCAGAGCCTTTGTTTAAATAGTATTTGCAGTATAAACAGTATTTGCAACAGCTCTGAGCATTTTCTTCTTTATTAGTATTTACATTTCTTGCTTGGAATTCCAGATGAATGGGGTTTACAGCTTCATGAAAGTGTAAGTAGTGTCAAGTAAGCTGTCAGTTATGAAAAAGGTTTCATAAGTTGACATTGCCAAGTGTTTCAAAGTAGGTTTAGGTTTAGTTTGACACTGAAGCTTTCTTTTTCTATTGTGAAATAAAATAACAGTACAATTCCAGCCAAATGGTACTTTCTCGGCAGAGGTCAGGATCATGTTAATGTTATGTTTGGCAAGTTAGTCAAACATCCTAACTGGAAATAAAAGGAATCAAGAGGAAATGCTAACACAGTTCATATACACATCCTAGACTCTGTAGCTGAGGCAGGATTTGTTTGTTTAGTTCTGTTATCATATCTGGCATGAATAGCCACATTTGCTCATCTCAATAGAAAAATCTAAACAAATTAAATCTATTGAAGAGAAACATGGATAATCCTCCCTCTTGGCCCATTATCTCCTTCACTCCCCTTTTTTCATATTTCCATAAAAGATAAAGGAATGAAGCAAGATAGAGAGAGATGGGAAAAAGAAGAAATGTAAGAAAGAAATGGCTACTGTCTTCACCTCCCTTCATTTCAAAGTAAATACATTAAGTGACAGGAACTGGGACCAGAAAGACAGAAAGACTGAAAGACAGGAACTGTCCATGTCTGCCACCCTCCCCGGTTCCGTCTCAAGAAAGATAGGGAATATAATAACAATTAAAGAAGAGAGAGAGGGGGGAAAGAGAGAAGGAGAGAGAGAAGCTTTCGGGCATGTAGGAAAAGAGAGAGAGGGAAAGAGTTGGAGACAGAGAGAGAGAGAAAGAAAGAGAGAGAGAATAACATCATTCTAAAAGCAATTACTATGAATTCTCCTCAGTTCAGACATGAAAGCACACCACTGTCACTCACCGGGAGGGGGGGAGAAAGAAAAGAAAAAGAAGGGAGGAAAAAAACAGTACCCTGAGACGCATACCGATGAGTGACAGGCAACTCATCTCCGCTCCAGGGAGGATTTTACAGACACGACTCTATCTTAGGGGCAGATAACACTCGCTCGCGTGCACACGCACCGACGCACGCACAGGCACTCGCACATACATCCACACGCACACACACAGCCAGACACACGGTAACCTCTCTCAGTGTGATAACGAGCGTGGAAATGAGGGCTGTGTGGAAGAATAGGGCTGAGTACAATGGGGATTGTGTTGGCAACAGGGTGAATGGAGTGGTTGTATAGGCAGGTGTAGGGATGAATAATGGGCTTGGAGCTAACACTGTCCATGGTGCTGAAACCTATGTGTTGGTAAATGCACCACAGTGCTGGGTGTGGTCTGTAGCAGCAGAGTTAGGGTCCATTTACTTTCAGCTCAATCAGGTTAGAATATGAGATCAAACTGCAGTTCATCTGCTCATAATAGACTAATGATTCTTTATTATTTCTTAATAGGTTGGACAATCTTCTCATGCCAAAGATTTATCAAAATATGAACCAAATCAAAAATTTCAATTGATTCAGTTGAAAACTGAATCCAACTTTGAAGAAAATGGGAAATTATTGAAAAATTATAGATTTCCTCTAGCTGCAACTGTTAAATTAAGTTGAGGTGCTGTGTTTAGGGTGTGTAAGGTATGTAACTGTACTGGGAGCAGCCTGCTTGGCAAGTCATGGCGAGGCAAGTCAAATTAGAAAATGTTCAAACTTTTGTGGACTGCAGGAAGTATGAATGATTGAGACAGTTAGAATGGTTTGGGTGGATTATATCACATCAGCTCACCTGGGTGGAGTCGATGGTGCATTTCAAGATGAAGCAAGTCAGAGAAGCCCTCCCCCAGCAGCAGCCTGTCCACGGGGGACTCCCGTCCCATGTCATAGTCACTGTCCCCCGCCTCGCTGTCCCCACGACCACTGTCTTTCAGGCTGAACTTGTCCATGTCCTGCAATGCATACCTAGTAGGCGCCAAAGATCACAAACACACACATAGGTATCAATGGGTTAGAGACACTGAATTTCAAATCTGAAAGTTACACTATACATATATAAGTTAATTTTATTTTCTTTATTTTAATGGGAATTCATTCTGTTTTGCTGGCTGATAGCTGTCAATGTGATAGATTTATGAAAGCTGAAACCTGTCCTCAGAGGAGCCAAGTGGGGAATGAATCCATCATACAAATCATGAGGCTGCTTCAATAATCTGTCAAATCTCCAGGCAAGGCCAGGCTCATAAATCCTACATGCAGGTAGAAGCCATCAATAAATCTATCACAGCAGCCACTAGGGACATCAATAAATCTATCATCTGGTAAACTTAAGTTATTTATCAAGATGATAATAGTGATGGATGCAAACTTTACAATGTGAGCCTACAGCTTGAGGAGAGGTAGCAGGATACTTGGTGTGACACTTAGACAAATGAGCCATACTTTTGAACTGAGTGGTTTTGGTATGATAACGACTGGAATATGAAAAGTACATTTACACGCCATCAAACCATGATCTACACATAATCAACCAATCAACAGCCGAACTTCACAACAGGTTGTTGGAACATGTGATACACAATGATAAACAAGTGATTCAAAATGTAAATAAAAACAAAATCTTTCGGGGAGAGGAGGGGCTGAGGGTTGGGGTAAATTACCTGTAGCTGCGGGAGTATTTGTTGCCACGGAAACTGGGTCTGGGCTGGTACTGGCCCTGATGGAGCATGGACAGAAGCTGTGAGACTTGCTACATCCAAAATAACAAAACAAAGAAAATAAAACAAAAAAAAAAAACAGAAAGGGGGTATGAATAACAGATGGGAAATAGAGAAAAAAGAGACAACACAGGAGACAAAATAATAGATGAGTAAACACAAAATGGATGATGGGGAGGCAGCTGAAAATGGATGAGACAAAATGGATGACGTTAAAACAAAGAGGAGGAGGTTGGAGGGTGAGTCTAAATGAATATGGAGACATATGACTGAAGGGTGAGTCGTGGTTATGATGGAGGTAATGGTGACAGGGTGTAAACAAGGTAAAGACAAAGACACATCTATAATCATCAACAGTATTAATGAGAATCAGTTTGAACTACAGGGCAATGTTGATTAAGTCACTGTCACACATGGAGATGAGCTAATTTGCTCAAACGGTGACAGCTGTGTGAGGATGAGGGAGTTGCTGAGTGTGTGTATGTGTGTTAGGGCAAAAAATCTGGAAAGGGAGAGGGGGCGATGTAACGCATCTGAAATTATGAGAATAGCTTGTGTGTGCATGTGTGTGTGTTTATGTGTGTGTGCACTCACCTCCACCGGTGGCGTTGCATGTGCCAGTTCCAGCGCAAAGCTCTCTGGAATGTGATTGGATGAGATGGTCACTAGGCTATTCAAGGATTGGCGGCTGTGGTGGTTCTGTCGACTCCCCATCGGTGCCCGGTCCATAGGGGGTGTGGCAGAAGGAGAGCGATGGTGGGCTCTGATTGGCAGGGTTCCGTTGACTGTAGGAACCAGGGTGATGTCACCTTTGTGGATTTGGCGTGAGGGCTTCTTAGGATGGTGCTGGTGGGTCGATTCGGCTACCCGGCAGTTGTAGGAGTGCCTGGTGTCTTTCTTCTCCCGATTACAGCGAGCAGCAAACACCACCATGATGACTAGGAGTACAGCACAGATGGCCCCCAGAGAAATGATGATAATTAGGGATGCATCAAGGGTGGACTCCCCCTGGTCCATCACCTGGACATGGTTCTCCATGTTCTCATAAAGGGTGATCTTCAGAACCGCCTTGGCACTGAGGCTCTCACTTCCCTGGTCTCGGACCATCACTGTCAGTTCAGCATGTTCATGAGGGAAATTCTCCAAACTGGTGTTAGCATGAATCTCACAGCTTCTTGGGTCAATAATGAAAAAACCCTCTTCATTTCCACTGATGATGGAGCAGATGAGCTCAGCGTTGACACCTGTGTCTCTATCTGTTGCTCTGACCACTGTTACTAAGTGACCTGCCTCTGTGAACTTTGAAGCAGGTACATCAGCAGTGAAGTTCCAAAGCTGAGGGACAACTATGACTGGGGGGTTGTCATTCTCATCCAGAATGTTCAGGACAACCGTGGCATTGCTTAGCAACGGTGGTTTCCCTGCGTCTTTGGCCTGAACAACAAAGGAAATACGGCTGACATCCTCACGATCAAACGTACGTAGTGCATAAATGGCCCCATTAGATGGGTCAATGGTGACGTAGGTGGAGATGGAACTCCCATGGACAGAGTTCTCCAAGATCGAGTAGCTCACCTGTCCATTGGCATCCAGGTCAGGATCAGTGGCCATAAGAGAAGTCAGATATGCTCCAGGGGCATTGTTCTCTGATTTAAAGATCTCATAGCGCCCCTTCTCAAAACGAGGTGGGTTGTCATTTTCATCAGTAACGTGCACAGTAAAGTGTTTGACAGTGGAGAGACTAGGTGTCCCTCGGTCCTCTGCCACCACAGTCAGACTGAACTCTGACCTCTTCTCCCTGTCTAAGGAGACATTGGTCAAAATCATGTAGTTGTTCTCATAGGTCTTCTGCAGTTTAAAATAGCCCTGGCCATGAAGTTTACACTCTACCTCCCCATTCAACCCTGAGTCCAAATCCTCTACCCTCACCAAAGCCACAAATGTATCCAAAGGAGAAGCCTCAGATATATAGGCTGCGTCTCCGTTCCCCTGGGAAGACATGAGATTAATGCTAATGTCCGGTTTATTGTCATTCACATCTACCACTTTGACCAGGATCTTGCAGTGAGCAGGCATGGAGTTGGGACCCATGTCCTGAGCTTGCACATCAATGTCATAGGAGGTGACAGTCTCATAGTCCACGCGCCTGATCAAGGTCAGGTGACCACTGTCGGGGTTGATTTTGAACGTTTCCATGATTTTCGGGGACACGTGACTACTAAAGGAGTACACTATTTTGGCGTTAGTGCCCTCGTCTGCGTCAGTGGCATTTAAGTCAATAAGCAGTGTGCCAACAGATGAATTTTCTAGTAGGTTTATGATATATGAGGACTTGTCAAAAATAGGGCTGTTATCATTTGAGTCTGCAACACTAATTTTAAGAAGGGTCGAACCCGTCCTCGGGGGAACGCCCCTATCAGAGGCCGAATATTTAAGTTCATAACCTGAGCGCACCTCACGGTCCAGTTCCCTGAGCACCACCAGCTCAGCATATTTAGCCCCGTCAGTTCTAGACTGGATGTCAATCTTGAAGAAGTTGTTCTGCTCTAAGGCATACGTGTACAGGGAGTTCTCCGCGACGTCTGGGTCTGTGGCGCTGTCCAGGGGAATGCGCGCTCCCACAGCCGCGCTCTCGGAAATCTCAATGGGAATGACGGAACGGGCGAACTGGGGCGCGTTGTCATTGATGTCCAGCACTTCCACTTCGACGTGAAACAGCTGCAGGTGCTCAGTGGGGAGGGTCAGCACGTCGAATTGAATGGAACAGTTCAGGTTCTTCTCACAGAGTTTCTCACGGTCGATTTTGGTCCTGATGCTGATTTCTCCGTCCTGCTCGCGCACCGTGAGGAACGAGGAGCTCCCTCTTTGCATAGCTCTAAAGCGCAGCGACACTGTACTCGGAAGTTTGGCCAGAACATCGGCTACATCTTCTTTCAAACGGGCGATAACGGTGCCAACCTTCTGCTCCTCGTAAATCTGATATTTCAGTGTCTTACCGGTGACGTGTTGTGTTGCCAGCGCCAAAACAGCCATAACTTTCCACATCCTGGTTAAAAAGAGTCCCTTCATTTTTCCAGGTTGCATTCTGACCAGCGACGGCCAAAAACAGACCTCAAAATAGTTCCAAAATGCAATACAGTTCAATCCCTCTTGAAACTTATTAAATGCGCTGCGTTCTCAATCAGCCGTTGCATTGCTTTCTCCGCGGAGCGAGGAGAAAAAAACTACACACATTTGATTGCTTAAAAAACGCAGACTCTTCCCAGTTTCTCTAATTTCCATAAAAACATCCAAACTGTTCTCTTTATCTCCTGTCGTGTCTTAAAAATCTGTTGCGCACATCCAGTTTGTGGGAGAACCAACTGAGTGTTGCTGAAATCTGTGCGCCTTTCTTCCTCTCCTCCCTGTGTCTGGTCTGTGCGCCGTGCGCTCTCTGTCTCTCCCTCTCTCCGTTTGAGGTGCCTCAGCACAAGGCTTCCCCAAAATAACCCGCCTCAAACCAACTAGTTGTACAACAGCCACGGCCCCTTTTCACATCTAAGAGAAGACAAAACTCGTCCTAAATCAAAAGCTGGCTGTATGGTGACCATTCAAAACCACAAGAAAAGGAGGAGGAGAAGGAGGCGCAAGAGGGGAAGAAGGGGGAGAAAGAGGGAAAGTATGGGGTAAAACTACGCCCTACTGGACTCACTTGCCCAACTTTCAATGTAACTGGCGTTCCCCGACAATGGACAGAGGAGAAAATAACTCAGGACAAACTTTCATTGGCATGAGTTACGCTGCCGTTTTTCATTGCCATAAACCACTGGAAGGTTTACGAGTCTCCCGCTTCGAGTCTGTTCTTCCTAGACAGCACGGAGACATAGAGACTAAATTTCCATTAGACAAGAAGAAAAAACACACTTGGCTACTGTCACCTTTCTCATCACCTTTTGTCACCATTCAGCCTTGACAAGGGGGCGTTTTTAGCTTGAGTTTTCCTGAGCCTTGATGGGCACATTGCATGTCACACCTACATCTGCCTGACGTACAGTGGCTTGGCATTAGCAGGGGTGCTTGCCTGTTATGTGCTTATGTGTGGATTGTCTTTCATACAGTGGCAGATAACTGCCCCCTCCGTCCTCGCACCCCCCCCCCCCCCCCCCCCCCCCCCCCCGCGCGCGCACACACACACACACACACACACACACACACACACACACAGGATCTCTGCACTTATGAGAGCAATATTTTTTCACATACGCCTCCACTCCTAATCTGTGGCTGTCTATGGGTGAGAGTATAAGCCGGGTAAGCTGTGTGGCGAATCGCGGTGAAAGGGAGCTGGACTCTAATGAATGCCTTTAAAGAGTTGGTCACGCAGAGGAACAGCTCTGTCCCCCGTGCATAAAGCTGTTCGACATCACTCCAAACTCCCGCATGATGTATTTTGATTTGGAGCGCAGCACTCGAGCCCACTAATTCACACATGCACTTCCACTCTCCCATACCAGTAACATTCCTGCAAACGCGCGCGCGCGACACACACACGCACGCACGCACGCACGCACGCACGCACGCACGCACACACACACACACACACACACACACACACACACACACACACACACACACCTAGCTTAAGAGAGAGAGAGAGAGACAGAGAGAGAGAGAGAGAGAGAGAGAGAGAGAGAGAGAGAGAGAGAGAGAGAGAGAGATCTAAGATTTAACGAATGTGCACAACTGGGACTGTGCATTCTGGAGACCATCTGGCGCGGTTTGTTTGGCACCAGGACCTGGCGATTACAGCCGACCAAACATGGCTCCAACGGAGCCCCGAGTCCCACACAACTGTGAGGAAATGAGTTGTCATGGGGGGCACAGTGTAGCCTAGTTGCTTTTCCAGATTCATTCTGCGAGAATGCGCGGCCGCGTGTGTGATAGAGGAAGAGAGAGAGAAAGGGGGAGAGAGAGAGAGAGAGAAAAAGAGAGAGAGACAGAGAGAGAGAGAGAGAGAGAGATGCGCCAACTGAGTGACGTGCACACCTCATTACCAATGCATCAGTTATTGTGTTGACATGAAAGGCGAGTTCCAATGAAATTCAAAAAATGTGTTGAGCAAAATTTCGCAAATGATATATTATAACTTGAGATTCAGGTAGCTGGAGAGGTACTGGCAGAAAACAATAAAATAGGCAGCGAAGCCATAATTGTCTTTGGCAGCCTCACTGACCGGTTATTGCCTAGTACAAGTCATTTCGCAAGAACCCCAAGCAATTTCAGAAGCATTTCAGAGGGCCATAATTAACATTATGAAGAAATAGAAAGATAGAAAATCTGCAAAACAAATGAATAATTTACTACCAGCTGCTACCAAATGTCTGCATGAGAAATGGAATATAAATACCAGCTCTCGGTTAAGGGAGGGATAGGCCTATAGAATCCTATCCATTTGAAGCAGGTAATTCACTTAAACTGTGTGGGCTTTTCATTTAATGTTACGCATCTGCACAAATGCTATAGCTTTCTGCACATTTGCTTGAACATAATAGCCTATTAGATATTCCAAACGTGCGAGTACACCAACCAGAAGTTACCCATTTGACCCCAGAGCCATAATTTGGCGGAAAACGTTTTTTTTCTCCCTCTCAGGATCTATTCAGAGGCAGAACTATGTTTGCAAAATGTTTTCATTCATCCCTGTTTTGCACATCTTTCACCATAGCGCGCTTGGTGTTTAAACAGGTTTGATACGGGCGCACGGTATTTCCATAGCTCCAAACGCTCACAATGCCATAATGCAATTACTCCCTGCGCCCCAGAGAAGCTAATCACATTTGGAGAACAAAGTCAGTTTATGGAAGAAAGGAGAAAAAGAAAGAGACAGAGGAGGGAGAGAGAGAGAGAGAGAGAGAGAGGAGGAGGAGGAGGAGGGTGTGGGGGGTGGGAAATGTTTTAAACACTGCAAGGAATAAAACAATTAATGTATAGAGGGGGGTGCAGGCCTAATCTAAGTAAAAAAAAAAAGCAGATGGAGGCTTAATACATTTAGGCACGCTACATAACCAGAGGAGCTGAAGAGACCTCGCCCTTTTTGACAGTTTAATATCACTTATAATAGAGCTAATGCAGTAAAAAAAAAAAAAAAAAAAAAAAAAAAAAAAAAAAAAAAAAAGCAGGTGCGTGCATGATCTGCGTCTTTACTCACTTTTCCTCCCCCGCACCCTCCAACCCCAAACCGAAGATAATTTTATTGATCCATAGGCCCCAATCACTGCATTTGAAAAACAGGCGCGCAATCAGCTCAAACAAACAAACAGCGATACCGCCTGGGCGCATCTCTCCCCACGCTGCCTCCACAGTGCCTAACAATAGTGTGACTGTGTCCTGGCCTTGTGGTCATGAAGTGATAGTCTGAATTAAACTTCTGTCGCAGACATTCATCGCTATCTTCTCGCCTCCCCCCGGGACAATAGACGCAGCAGGTGGAGCGGCCATAAAGATGCGCCTTTGGATCCCAACGCCGGACCGGCTCAGATTAGAGTCAAAAGGAATGCATCATCACACATTGTGCGTCTCTCTCTCTCTCTCTCTCTCTTTCTCGCTCGCTCGCTCGCTCGCTGTGAGTGTGTGTGTGGTTATGGTGGTGGTTTGGTTGTAAAGGCACGCGAGCATCTGTCGCCTCGTCTGCCCGCTCATTGTCACTTATTCAATTAGAGGCGAATTGGTGGTTCTATTCGAATGGGGAGACGCGGTTTGGGAGAGTGTGTGAGAGAGAGAGGGTGTGTGTGGTGTGTGTGTGTGTGTGTGTGCGTGCGTGTGTGTGTGTGTGTGTGTGTGTGAGTGTGTGTGGGAGAGAGTTTGCTTTCACTTTTGCTGAACAGAAAGAAGTTGATGCACCCCCCTTTCTCACAGACGCACGCACGCACGCACGCACGCACGCACGCACACACACACACACACACACACACACACACACACACACACACACACACACACCCTTTAGACCAATGATTGTTATTCATCCGAGTCTCTCTTTCGCTTTTCCCTCTCCTTCCTTTCATTAGTGGGGTCCATAGGGCTTTATTACTTTATGACTCGTTGGCCACCAATGTGTGTATGTGTGTGTGTGTGTGTGTGTGTCCGTGCGCGTGGGTGGGTGTGAACAGACATGAGAGAGTGCATTGCCTTGTTCTTGCTCACAGTGCATGGGGGTGAGCACCCTTTCAGGGCAGCATATTGCAAGCGATGTCAACAGTTGGGCGACAAATTTATAGTGGAGGCAGAACTGTGTGGCAAAGAAAGCGGTGTGTCTGGTCACTTTTGAGGTGCGGAAATTACTGCGCTGACGGTCTGGTGGACCCTTCACCCCCAAACCAAGTGAAAAAATAGGCTGTTAATGCTCCTTTTTACAGACTTTATAGACTTATGCCACGGCAGAGGTGTATAAAATATTCATACCTTTCCTCTCCTCGACCAGTACAAAGTGCCATTTTAACGGTGGCATGGATACATAGGTGGGAAATGCAATTACTGAAAAATAATCTTTCTTATTCTGCTGGTTTTGCAGTGTCCAACAAGTCTGTTGTGACTGACAGTCATTTTGTCATCTGCTGTGTTCTGTGCTCAGCCTTGAAATTCTTCCAGTCTTTTTCTTTTTCCTTTAGATGTAATTGCAAATTCTATTCTATTGTATTCTGTTGCATTCTATTCTATTTCATGCATGTAGTGAATGGTTGTGATCTGTCGTGTGTTGTTTGGTTAACATGGGGGAGCAGTTTGTGTGTCTAATCATCCAGTCATTCTTTCCTTGGCCTCATTCTCTCTTCTCTGATTCATACCTAGCTGACTGGCTATGTGTATATTCACACACACACACACACACACACACACACACACACACACACACACACACACACTGTCCCTGACTGAATGGCATTGACACTGAGGGTTGCTGAGGTGTGCTTAGCCCCACCAAGATGTGGCACAGTGAAACACAAAGGCTTCACGAGCAATCAGCACCACAGCATTCAGGTCTGGACTCTTTCTCTCTCTCTCTCTCTCTCTCTCTCTCTCTCTCTCTCTCTCTCTCTCTCTCTCTCTCTCTAAAGCAAACCCTTTTGAAGATATGGTGCAGCCTCACATTCCACGGCAAACATTCTTGCCTTGTCCTTTCTGTGGTTTCCTACGAAAACCACTTTCTCACATTACTTTTTCACTTTGAATCTGCTGACTCTTCATTCATCCCATGATACATATCCTGCATAGTTAGACCATGTATGTCTGATAACATTGTGCCAGCACCAGTTACTGTTGGCTCATATCTAACATGCCATCTCAATTGCTGCTTTTCATTTCCTTACTTGAACTGAAATTTTTACTTGGTCAATTTGGTGTTGAGTTAATTTCATTAAACCTAGGCCCTATGAAACCTGTGCACAACAGTCTAATTTAAGCATACATGAGTGTTACTGTAAGATGAGAATTAATTCCTCAGTTCCTGAAATGATTTCTTTGTGGAGATATGAACCCTTTATCCAATTACACTGGAGCAATATAACTCTTTATCTAATGCATTGGCGCAATATAAATTGCAAATGTATATTAATTAGGAGGGCACTGCGGAGCCTTCAGCTCTATATCGTTTCTCTAATGCTTTGCCGGAGTCACCTTGAATTAATGGGGAAAACAGAGTTTGGGTCTATTAGTCTAAAACAGGAAATACTATCACATGTTAGACACGTCCGCCTGTTGGTGTGTGTGTGTGAGTGTGTGTGTGTGTGTGTGTGTATGTGTGTATCTCTCTGCATGTGAGCATGTGTTTGTGTGTGTGATTGACATGTTGTTGATTTGTTGGGGACTGCCTTTTCCCCGATACCATGTCTGTCTATGGCTGATGACTGACAGCTAATTTGTGGACTAGAGATTAGTGTTTTAGAAAGGAACTCTCAAAGAGACATGACACATCCGAATGGAATTGGTCCCATTTGGTGTGATTTCTTTGTGACAGAAGGCTCGTGTTAGGCTGGTAATGAGGGCCAGCTAAGCTTATCATATGAAGGCGGTCATCATCCCAGGGATATTCACTTTGAACACACAGTGACGGCTGCTTTTTGAATATGTCAGTGAACATGTGTGAGCCTTATTTGAACATATGCATTAGTGTTACTTACATCAGCAACATGGGCACAACACAATCCAGCTCCTTTTTGATTGATGCATTGACTAAAGTGCGTTGCCAAGTGTGACATTTTTGATTAAAAGCTTGTTACAAAGTTGAAGCCATCTTACTTCTGCCAAAGAATCAAAGGGTTAGTTTTTTTCTCATTGTGTTTAAATAAGGAAATGTTAGCTTGTAAGTAACAGTGCATTTAAAGAGGGAGAGCAAATAACGACATGAGCCGCAAGAGCATGCAGCTTAACTCAAACCAGAGATCACTGGCATTGACACACACACACACACACACACACACACACACACACATCTACCCCCACCTCCCACGCACACATATAAACACAACATAACTAACTCCAGAGAGTTGCTGGCACACAATGGTCTCTGGTGGGTGTGGGTTCTTGTTAGGGGAGGCCTGAGGTAGGGGAAAGTGCTTGTCTAATGCCTGGCCTTCAAGACACAAAACCCCTGTTGTTCCACAAACCCTAACAACTTGGATTGATTAGTGGTTTAAAAAAAAAGCATGAGCTGTAATAACACAAGCCTATACTTAGCCTGCTCTGTTTCAAGCCCAGACATCCATAAAACTTGTATGTTTAAGAGCCTGTGCTCAAGTGTGTGCGCGCGTGCATCCATGCCTGTTGGTCATGTGTGCGTCTTAAAGCATGCATGCATGAGTGTGTTACTCTGGCAGGGGTTAGGCCCCCGCTAGAGTGTTACATGTTAAAGTGTCCCCTAGTGACCCACTTTCTTGGGTTGGACCAGATTTACGGTACCTTGGGCTCTGAGAGCTGGCAGCTGTGGAATGGAGGAGCGGAGAGGGAGCGATGATAAAGAGGAGTGGAAGGGGTTGAGGGAGCGAGGGAAAGTGGCCGAGGAGGGATGATGAAGGGACGGGAGCGTGGAAAGGTGGAGGCAGAAGTTGAGTAATGGAGGGGCTTGATGAAAAGGCTGGACGGGAGGAGGAAAAGAGGTCTGGCCAGAGGAGGGAAAGAGTGCAGCGAGGAAGGGTCAAGGAGTACAAGAGCGCTGAGGGCAGCTGTGGGAGAGGAGGGTGGAGGTAAAAGGTAGCGGGAAACGAGGCTGTGAGAGAGCAGGGAAGAAGTGGGGAAACAAAGAAGGGATTGAAGGCTTGAAGAGAAGAGAAATGAAGGGATGCGTGGGAGGGAGGGACAGGCGTAGAAGAAGAAAGAAGGAAAGGGGAGCTGAGACTGCTCCGGCACGCACTCTGGCCTCTCACATGTTCATGATTAAAGCCTCTTTCCACGCTTATTCACACACTCCACCTCTCACCTTTGCTCACTGAAAACACAACTCCACATCGATTTTTGACAACCTTGAGAGTGCGGATACTCGGGTGTGAATATGTGTGTACAGAAGGTGAGTGTGTGTAGAGTATTCATCAGTTCTATCTGTGGGCAAGCTGCACCTGAGCTCCTGTTGATTTGGATGAAAAAAAAAAAAAACCTTGGGGAAGGTTACACAAATGCGGGAGATAAAGTGGATTTGGACGGTCATTTCAGTGCTGAGGCACTTCAGGATGGACTAGTGTTGCAAGTGTGTGCAAATTGACCACATGTTACTTAAGCTGCCGGACACCATTGAAGAATGCTGGCCATCATGTTTCAGGTTTATGAAAGGGGATTTGTGAATGAATCCAAACAGCTAAAAGTGAATGTTCAATCAAGTGAGCAACCAATAGATCTCAGAGGGAGAGGAAGGGAGGGAGCAAGGGGAGGAATGCTTATGGTGGACGATTGGATAGATATGAAAGAGATGGAAAATGAAAAAATGGATGGATGGAACGATGACATTTCATCAAAAATATCCAATTTTAGGCAATTTAACTTTTTATCCTCTTGCCAGTTTAAGCATTCATAAATTCCTTCAGCCTTAACATCTGTCTTCAAAAAATGAATAACTGAGAGAATATTTTGTCGTGCTGCAACAATGCAAACTGAAACAAACAAACAAAAAAAAAAACATCTTTGAGGCCTTGAAATTTTCCTTTAAAATCAGACTATGCTCCTCTAAAATTCCCAGCGACACATGAATAGGCGTAAATGAAACGTTCATCACCCTTGCTAATCACCAGACACGCTGTCAAGTCTGCATCACTCCCAGACATTTATTATGAGCTGCTCTCGGCTAATAAGCAATTAATTCATATCAGAGCTTCTCGTATGCCAAATAAACAGCAAATGGCGAGGAGGCTCTTTCATGGTTTTAGTTTCGACAAACTCTGATACAAAAACATGTTGCTGAAGCGCAAACCAGTGCTCCCAGGGGCCTCATCAAAGGCAGAGAGGAGAGGCGGGAGAGAAACACAGAGAGTGCCGCCATAAAACAAACAAGCACGCCGTCATGTGCTCCGGTACGGCTGCAATTGTGTACGTGATTACCCAGTAGAATGATTACACGCTCTTAAGAATAAACTTTTGAGTACCTTAAAACATACATGGGCACATTTTGCACATACTTATGCCTTTTTCATTTTCCACCTCTCTCTCTCTCTCTCTCTTTTTTTTTTTACTCAAACTCAGCAGGCATCCATTATAATTAGCATGATTAATTTCCACTCATCACATCATCAACACTCGCCTTTTCTCACGCTTGATGCCTTTTATACTTAGCAATTTCTATACTGTATTTAGCAGGCAAGCTGAATTCATTCCCCTTCAGTAAGCAACACAGGCAGCCTCAGAGGGATGATGGCTTTCATTTGTAATAAAAACAACAAGGTGGACACAAGGTGCCGGCGTGCTAATCAATAACCATTATCGCAACTTCTCACCTGTTTCCACCCTCACGCCATACCTGCTCAAGTGTCGGGCCATTTATTTTGGCATGACGTACTGTAATGATTCTGTGCAAACGGGATATTATTGAAGGGCTGAGCAGAACAAAACAGCTCTGCGAGACGCCGCTCCTCAGTGGAATAATGCGTGCCGAGGCTTGGATTGTTCCACAGAGCCATCCGGTACGGTTTATGTTATTGTTTTTTGGATAGGCTTAGGCATCTGTTATGAACACATCACAAGGAGAGGATATGGGATGAGATGTCACATTGTAAATACGTTAGGCCTGACAGAGTGACTCATTACCAAGTGGAGTGGAAACAAGCCCATACTGTAGACTAATGCCGGGATGCTGTTTGTTTTCCTATTTTCCCCCAATGCTCAGTGCTGACAATACAGTTACAGACAGAATAGGCACAATACCCGTGGTATTTCAGCACTCAACTGTGCCTTAGTTACTCTTTGTCTTGTTGATATTGTATCTGTGAGATCTGCTGTCTTTCCTACAATTTCGCACGTCTCCATCTCAATCGCCATCTCCATCTCCATCTCTCCTCCCTCCCTTTTCCTGCGTGTTTTCTTTTTCTTTCTTTGCCTCATCTTTCTGGACCGATTTGGACTTTCCTTCAATTGTTTTTTTTTTTTTTTCTTTTTCGCCTGCATCACCTGCTCGCTCGCTGCCAACTCTCTCTATGTTATTCTCACTCTTCCCCGCTCACCGTTAAGGTGAACGCGTGTTTCACCAGTCTACAGTGTGTCTGGCACTTTCCAATTAGCTTGTATACCTGCTTCTGGCTGTGTAGGAGATAAGATGGAGCCGATACCACCGGGCTACTG
This sequence comes from Myripristis murdjan, assembly GCF_902150065.1. NCBI lineage: Eukaryota > Metazoa > Chordata > Actinopteri > Holocentriformes > Holocentridae > Myripristis > Myripristis murdjan. The sequence goes on from NC_043980.1 coordinate 33,027,741, forward strand.
TTATCTCTGTTTTCCTCCTGTCACACACAAACACGCTTCTATCTACACATGCACACACACACTTACACGAAGACACACTCAAAAAAGAGGAAAAAAAAGAAAAAACTGAACTAGCTCCCAGCACAGCAGATGCATTGGACAGATAGATACAGTAGGCTAACAAGGGGTGGACCGACGTTGTAATGAATGCATCAGGGACTGTCACACTAGGTATGCCTAGAGTTTGCGTGTCTTTCAGTGTTTGCTGGCCGCCATTTCACATGTTTGCATGTTTACCTCCCAAAATAGCTTCTTTATTTGTCTTTGTGCAGGAATGTGTTTGAGAGTCCGCGTGTGTGTGTGTTTGTGAGTTTGGCTGTTTGCTGGTGGCAGGGTGGTGGGCCACGCACTGACCCTGTGACCTGCCCAGACTGTTGAATAATAAAAGGCTATTCAGACACTCACAGGGTGACAGCATGAAAGGAGCAGCCACACAGAGGGAGAGGAGGGGGAAGGCGGACATGGCTGGCTTTGTGGGAGGTAAGGGATTCTCATTATTTCTTTCTGCCTTTCTCTTGCTCACCCGCCACTCTCTTACTCAAAGTTTCCTGCTATTCTCCTGTGTTGTGTTGTCTTTTCTCGCAAGTCCGTCTCTCTCTTCCTGCCTGTCTCTCAGACCTTGCTCCCTTTGAGTTTTATCAGTTTGTTATAAGCTCAAGCTTTGTTTTTTTTTTCTCTCCACAGCCCCTATTTATTCTCTCCGCCCAAGTCAGCTATTTTCTTTACTCAATTTGTATCATACAGTATACTGTCCCTCTCTCTCTCCTTCCCTTCCCTGTTTCCTTCCAATCTAATGTACTTACTCTTAACAACCTCTCACGTCTTCTGTCTTGATTCCATATCACTTTCTCCTCCACTACATTTCTTTTCTCTTCTATTTCCCCCTCAATTATGTGTATCTCTCTCCTCCCTTCCTCCCAGCTCCTCCCTCTCTGTCTCGTTAGTGATGCTGTCTACTAAGGAGGTGATTAGCCTGCCTCGGCTCTAATTAAAACACAGAAAGGGAACTAAATGAGACCTGTGATTTGTGGGTTTGTGCGTGTATGTGTGTATCGTTATCTTCATACCGCGGCTGTGCATCTCCGTGTGTGTTTGAGTGCGTGCAGGTTGTGAAGTCACAGTCACTGTGGCAGAATGCTAAGCAGTCAGCATCTTTATTTTGAAATAATGTGCTAACAACTATGCGGAGCTTCTGATACATGTCACATGCAGTGTGCCAAGAGAAAAGATTTCTCTTAGGGAGATGATTATATGAATTAGGAAGAGGAGCAAGAGAAGGAGAGAGGGAGCAGAGGAGTTAAAGAGAGGGAAAGAGAAGAGATAAGAGAGAATATGTGAAGTGAAAATATCTCTTTGTTCGCCAAAGAACTGTTCTTTTTGTTCTAAGAAGTCTAATTTTCAGGCTTTTTCACCTGTGAGCTTTGAAATGAAGCATGGGTAGTTCAATTAATCTCACAGTAAAAAAAAAAATATTGTGCTTAAATATTATTCTGTTTGGGGAATGTGAGAGGAATGTTTTCCAGGGAAAGTAAAATCGCCGCAGTGAGTATGTAATGGATGAAAAAAATAAAACTTGGAGCATTTTTTTTTCCAAACTTTCACATGAAATGAACTGATCTAAAGTCTACCATTCCTCTTGAATAATCCTATTTCTTTCTAGTCCTTTTTCCCGCCTGAATATCCTCTGTGCCAGTGACGAATAACATTTCCTCACGTTTTTGCCCGCCTCTCCAGTTCAATCTCAATTCTGTGCTTGCTGCAGCTCCACTCAGTCAGCTCAGATAGGTGGATGTTCAAAACCAAGCACTACTTTCATGTGAGGAACATGCACGTAGCACACATAAATACATATTTGTCAGTGGGTGCTTGGTCATTTTGCCAAGTTTTCCTGTGCAGCAAACTGCTAAGGGCAAGACCGTAGGCATGTGGTAATTGCTTAAAGGCTTCCTGCATTTGCAACAGCGTGCCTTCATCAAAGTTGCCACGTTACAGCTATCAGAGCACTACATCTGTTACTAACTGTACACCCTGTAGATAATTACCTTGCCTGCCTCATCTGTCTGCATGGGGGGAGAGATGAGGAACCTGCGTTTAGCTGCAGAGAGGATCCTTAGCTTTTTGTTCAGGGGGAACAAAGTGAGAATCCAATTCGCACTGACATAAAGAATCCGGGTCATGTTGGGTTTCACACGGGCAGAACTGAAGAGGATGACTGCGGAGGAAAGGAAGGGGTTTTTTTCTTTATGTTTCTAAGTAGCTGTGCATGTCTCTTTATCTATCTCTTCTGTCTGATTAGACTCAACATGTGGAAAAAAATACTAGAAATAAATAAAAATGGAATCTTCTACATTTCCAAGGATGCTTTCAAAAGGTAGCTTACTCTTGACTTAGTGAAAAGATCTGCATTGCCTCCTTGTCATCTTTCAATGACCGTACAAAGATAGCCTTTTTATGTATTTTTGTGAATCCTTCAGAGTATTTACATAGATGTCTAGATGTCTACTGCAGTGCTGCTGGAGAGCTCTTGACCTCCCTTTTTCCTTTTGTGCACAGCATTCCTCATTTGCTCTCAGTGTAATACCACACGCTACCTGTGGCTCAACTGAGTCTGTGCCGGATTTTGTCAAGGCTGACTTCCAGGGTATCTGTATCTTTGTGGTGTTGGGGGTATCAAAGCCAATGTTGCACTATGTCAGCGTTTAGACCTTTTCTCACCTCGGAGCAGAAATGCCGAAGGCCAGAGAGAGACGAGGAGCCTCGCGATCTGACGCCTGATCATATCAGGACTGACTGAAATGGGGCAGAAGCTCACCCTGCTGTGGACACACATGTGCAAGCGCATACACAAACACACACTTTCTACTCCCTTAGGTGAGATGCTGACCTGCAACACAATGCTGGCAGGTAAGGTCGGCTTATCCGAGCAACAAAGATGTATTCAGCCAAACATTTGCTAGAAAAAGAAGACAGGGTATGGCATCACGTGGCATCAAGTCATTTAGTTTCAGTGTTAAAATCTTTATTTTCTCAAAACTAGTGACAAGCAGGGTGAGACAATCCTGCGACAAATGAAACTGCATCCGAAACAAGTGAGATTATCTCATCCCACTGGCAAATTTTTCTCACTTGTTTAAAAAAACACCAAGATTTTAAGACTACATGACTTGGTGAGATGGATATTTTTGCAGTGACAAACGAGGATTGCAATTGCTTTTTAGTTTTTAGTTGTCCAAACGGATGATGATGATGATGATGATGATGATGACAATGACACCGATGTTGATGATGCTAATTATTTTGAAAATCGTCATGATGAGGACCACGGCAACAACAGTGATGAGATGATGAAGAGGTTGATGATGATGGCGACGATGATGATCGCAACAACAAATCCACTATGGAGATGAAGATGGATCTGCATTGCACAACACTCCATCAAGTGTGTCCCCATTGTGCTCCAATCACAAGTCACCCTCATTACTCTTCATTGAGCCAATGAGTTTGACAGTGGAAAGAAAAGGCAGAAAGTCTCCTCCCTTCTCTCCTCTCTCTTTTCACTGTGTCTAAAAAACAGAAATCAATTTCATCTATTGGGCCCTGCCCCATGGCTGGCTGCTTATAGGCTTCTTTTGATGGCTTGCACACAAAACCACACATGCACACACGCACACACACACACACACACACACACACACACACACACACACACACACACACACACACACACACAAACCTCTCTGACACCTCTTTAGCTCTCTTTTGTTAGCCCCTTCATTGCCCATGCCATATGGCAAGTGAGAAGGATCCAGTGTGTGTGTGTGTGTGTGTGTGTGTGTGTGTGTTTGCATGCCTGTGAGCATGTATGAGTGTATGCATGGAGACGGAGGGGTCAGAGGGGGGTTATAGGAGGCTGACCCCCTGACAAAGACTCCCCGCTTCATCAATGATCTCCATGAATACATGAGGACAAGCAGCGTGAATGGGAGAGCAGAAGCCGTGGAGAAGTTGTCTCCAGAGTGGGGCAGCCAGCAGAGAGGGGAGGGGCATTGGTGTTTGGGTGATGGGGGTATTAGCAAGATGGATGTTAGGGGGGGAATTAGAGAGAGAGAAAATGAAAGAGACAGGGGCTAGATGGAAAAAGGGGGAGAGGGACAGAGCTGTGATTAAAATGTGAGGTAAAGGCAGAGAGAAAGAAACAGAGAGAGAGAGAAAGTGTGTGAGAGAAACAGCGAGCAGGCAAGACAGGGGAAAATATGTGCTTATGTGGGCCTAGGTGTGTGTGTGTGTGTGTGTGTGTGTGTGTGTGTGTGTGTGTGTGTGTGAAGGTGTGTGTCTGTGTGTTTGTCCCTTTGAACTCCCCACTGTGTGCTGTGTGTTTGCAGGGGATAAGAGGTGATCCCTATGCCACAATGATCTACAATAGGCCAGCAGGTCCCTCTCTATGTGATGACAAGACTCTCGGGGTCTTGTGCGTGAGTGTGTGTGCGTCTCTCTCTCTCTGTGTGTGTTTGTGTGTGTGTGTATCCCAACTGGCTCTTCTCTATAGGAACACCAGTCTATGGGGTTAGAGAGAGTCTCATTAACCACATCTGACAGCCAAAGCAGGGGGCACACAGAGAGGCAGCAGGTCAGAGAGGGAAGCATGAGTGCTGCTCTGAATCTGTGAACTTATATTATTATTGCTTTTGAAGTTTGTGTGTGTGTGGTGTGTGTGTGTGTGTACTTGTGTGTAAGCACCTGTTTTGTACCCTGAAGTTTTGTCAAAACTTTGCGAAGGCTTTGGTATCCTTGCATGAATTCATTACTGAAAGAATTCATTCATTCTGTGTTTTTCAACTAGGCCATATTGAAATGTTCAAACTGATCATTAATGACATATGTATTCCATGATCTGGGTAAATACTCATATGTAATTGCCTGGAGAGTGTACACATCTAGTTTCATCACTGTTCTTAATACACTGGTCTTAAAGTTTTTTTTTTTTTTTTTTTTTTTTTTAATTTATGTAACCACAGCAACTAGCTGAGAGTTAGGTGTAATTCTAACTATGTTAGCTGCTTGTCACGACCCCCTGCCCTTTAAAAAAAGTAAAAAACAAAACAAAACAGCGACTGCTTCAAAATGTTTTTTCCCCCCAGCAATTAACACCAACGCTGAGCTAGTGGAGCCATTATGTGTGTTTAATCCGTTTTAGCAAATCCAGGATGTTTACAAGGCCACGGCTCAAGCTGACTAATGTTAGTTGAATCAACTGGTAATAGTGAACAGGACTCCCTGTGCACAGCCAACATTTGCAATCAGGTGCTGGGCGGACGCTGGTTGAAAGTGGTCACAGGTGTGATAAATACATATTGGTCACATAACCAGTCATCACATTTTTCTTTTTTCTTTTCTTTTTTTTTTTTTTCAAAAATTCTCAGCATTTCAATATAAAACACATAATTCATATAACAAATATAGGACAGAGTTATAAAAATTATACCATTTTCCATGGTTTATCTAAAAAGTGGACTAATCCTCTGCATATAGAACCTAACCAGCTGTAGCTGGGTGAATGAACAGGATGGGCTACATTTCATGAGTGAAATCTCGCTCCATAACTCTAGATAGCGAGGTGAATGCCAGGGGTTCTAGTGGCTTGTCTCTCCCAAAGCGCCCAAGTTACCTGTAGGGGGAGGTATAAATTAAACAACTCAGATCTTGTGTTTCCATAAGGTTCAACTGTGTTCAATTCATAAATCCAAAATGCCTCTCTTCTCAAGAGTTGATTGATCAAATTGCCCCCTTTTGGATTGGATTGCACTCTCTCAATGCCAGTAAATTTAAGGGAAGTAGCAGACCCATGATTTTTCTCTTTTGAGTGCCTAGCAATGACATAATCCATGTTACCATTTCTCATGGCTGCCTTGTACTCAGCAATTATCAGTTTCAGACTGCAGCTTGGCCGACATAGATGAAACCACAGGGGCATTTCAAGATGTAAACAACATTGGCAGAGAGAGTTAATAAATTCTTTTATATTGCATTTCTTTCCTGTATGGGGGTGATCAAATGTTTTAGTGTCACATGTATTTGAACAGTGTGCACATTTTCCACTTCTATAATTTCCATACACTTGTTGAGAAAGACAATTAGGTAGGTTGTGTTCCTTCCTTGACCACACAACCAAACTAAATCAAACTACATAAAACCTGTTAGAAAGCACTATTTGTGACCACTGTATGTGCGGTCAATTTCAAGATGAATTTTACTCTGTTTGGGGTGCCCTGTTCTCAAAAGAGACATTTGAAATGGTTTTTGAGGCTGAAAGCGAGTGCCCTGTGGGATTGTGTTGAAGGCAAGAAGTTGTGGCAGAGTGGTAAGTTTGCGGTAAGTTTGTGCCATGTGCGATTATAAATGATGGGTATCCATGCTTGAATATGGCCTCAGCTGAAAAATACCAAACCTATATTCTTCAATGCAATATGCCTCAGATTTTCATCCAAACAATCTCAGTCATTCTAAGGCTGCACATGCGGCAACAAGCAAATGGCCAACAAATAATGCTTAGAAAGTGCATCTGGCTTAAATAAAAGCAAGTAACTATAATTCTTCCTAGATAAGTGCCTCTCACTTCAATAAGAGCTGGTATACGTGTAAGTGCTTCTGACTTAAATCTCTGCAAGCAGCTAAGGGACTAAGACAGCGAGGACTACAAAGGAGAGAAAATAGGCCAAGCCAAAGCAATGTAGACATTAGGGATTGGTGCCAGTTTTGCTCCCACTAACCCAGTGCAGCCATCACTGCAGTTGCTCTATAATGGTCACACTATTACACAGCATTGCATAAGATAGATAGGGCTATGTCTGCTTGTGAGGAGGCATATTCACTATACCGAGCCAACTCTCTGAACAATCTGCTGTGTGTACGCGTGTGTGCGTGTCGTTCTGTCCGTGTGCCTGTTGAGGCATATTGTTTGGGGATCAGTGTATCTGAATGTATTTGGCAGTCGCCAGGCATGTGTATGAAAGTGATACAAGATGAGCTGAGAGATGAGTGCTGGGAGAATGGGAGAGATGTGCGATGGCACTCTGTCATCTAGGATATGTGTTTCGTGTATGTGAAAGAGAGAGAGAGAGAGAGAGGGAGAGAGAGAGAGAGAGTGTGTATGGTGGCCTGTGACCCTCTTAGTTTAAAATGGATGGTTTAGACTCTGGAGTCATAACAGGCCACTATGGAAAGGACCCTAAACAAAGACCCCTTTCACTTCCACAGTCTCTGCCTCTCTCTCTTCCCCTCTCTCTCACTCCATTCAGTTTCCTCTCCCCTGCTCTGTTTAAGCACCCTTCTTTTCCTCCACAACTTTTCTATACTGCATGATTTTTTCTACTTTTTTTTTTTAAATATTATCTTTTCTTCTTCTCTGCTCAGCCCTCCGTCTATTTCTCTATCATTCTCCCTTCCTCGTCCCACATTACCTTTCTGTATCGGTCCCATGCTATCATCTTTTCTCTATCCTGCCACCTTCTTGTTCTTATCCTTTTTGCATTGCTCTCCCACCAAATCGCTCCCTGTCAGTCCAGCTCCACCACCGCTACCACCCATCCCCCCCCCCCAACTCCCTCCTTCACATCTGTTTCTGTGGCCCCGGTCCATGAGGTTGAATGCCAGCACCCTCCTCCCCATTATCAGCAACACACAGCTCTCCGACTGCCCACCTCCCCAACTTCTGTTGCCTTTTGTACCGCAGACTGGCCTGAGCCGCTATCGCTTTTACAGTGGACAAAAACCCACCATCACCAAATAGACAGCAGGACAGTTGGCCTCTTTATTGTCTGCCTGGGCATGTGTGTGCATGTGAGTGCATGTCAATTTGGGGGTTTGTGCACACGTGCGGGTGCATTTGTATATTTGCATATATTTTTCAGAGTTTGGACCGACCTGACCCAACACGTGAAGCCGGATTGTTGAGGTCTGAAATTGTCAGATGTGCTTGATAGGCTTGATAGGCTACAGTGTCTAACATGATGTTTCTCTAAATAATCTTCAAATAAAAATCACTTCCATGGCATGCCTTTTATTTTTCTAATAAATGAAGCTTGTTTGTTATTTGTGAAACCTATAACTGAAAGTATGACTTAGCAAAATGCTCCACAAGCAATTTTTGTGCTCTGCAGCTCAGACGATGGTTTACAGCTGTAGCTTGCAATCACAGCTTTTTTCAAATATTATTCTAACTTTATTCTCAAAATATTACATACAGTATAATCAGACCTTGGAATTGCCCGAACCGACCCAAACCCGTTGAGACACCCATTGGGTTGTGTGTGTTGTCAAGATGACATCACACAGGCTGCAATGAAATCTTGAGAAGATTATGCCCTGCAGTTAATTTCTTGAGCAACCTAAGCTAGTTATACTGACTCTCCCTATAGAAGGCTAGACATAGCACTGGCTGCTTCATATATTTACCTTGTTTGATGTGCTTATAGAAATAAAATGAAGGAGTTCACGGGGTGAATGAGAGGGTACTTTAAAAACACTGACATTAAGAACCAAAGCACACAGGAGATGATAGTTCTGAAAAGGACATTTCAGTCAAGCTCAAAATTATTGACTTGTTTCTTTATTTTGAACAGTGTGTGGAGCGTGGCAATGACCCTGCTTCACTTCCCACTGGAGAGCCAACTTGAATAATGATGTTTTTGTGACTGTGCAAGGTAAAGGAAGCATCTGCCAAACTGCACACATCATTACAGCTCGCGGTAAGGCTTCATCACACACATTCATACACTTTTGCCATTTCACATCACACATATCCTTTTGTTGCCTCTCTACTGTATCAGGCCCATGTGTCATACTTTTGCCTCTTTCTCCTAATTTTCTGACAGGACCTGTTGCTTTGAGGGTCTTAATGAAGAAATATGGTGAAATGATACAGAGAGGTACAGTAACAAAGACAGAGGACCGCTCTAGACCTTGAAGTGGGAAAAATAGACTTGCTTCAACGAGGTTGATGAATAAACTCCAAATATCAAGGAGCCCACTGTAATGGGAGGCTTTGTCCAGAAACATTTTTTATTTATTTTTGTCAGGTCTATTTCTCCTCTTTGTGTTTTTCTCACTCCCTATCATTCTGTCATTTCTTTCATTTCTTTGCAGTTTCTCTTCCTGCTATTTCCTTCTCCGCTCCTTCCTTGCATTTACATCCTGCATTAAAACCCCCACCACCACTTCCGCAGCCCCCGCTGCACACACTCTCGCTTCCAAACACTCTATTTTCTGAAAGCAGCGATGATATACCGGGCTTAAGCTAAATTCCTTGTCTGTCTCACTAATTGCTTGCTAAATGCATGATGGAGAAAATAATTTTCAGCCAGCATCGAGTGAAAGAGCCTTTCAGCATTGTTCTGGTTGTCAAGGCAACGCAATTAAAAACCGCTACGAACAAACGTGCACTCAGGATAGGGAGGTTTTAATGCAAGCCTCCCCCTTCTCTCTATCTATTTTCCTTTCCCCGTTTCCCCTTTCTGAATTGCTTATAGTCTCTTTCATCTTACTCACTTTTACTGTCACCCTTAAACAGTTTTGTTTCAAAATGAAATTTCCAGCGTTTCAAAATAGTGACACCTACTCTTATAAAAAGGATTTATGAAACAAAATGACAACCATTTGTTGAAGGATAGTGGGTTACAATAAAGCCTTGGTTGCCAAAATAATAAAACTTGATGGATTCTGTACATTTTGTATATTAAATGATGAAGTTTGTCATTTTCTTCCTCTCCGTCTGTGTCTGTGTCATTTGGTGTTTCTCACTCTTGCCTTCTCTCCCTCTCCTGATTCCAGTTGCCCTTTTCAATATCAACCTTATTACTCCCTCTGCCCCAGATCTATCCTTTGGCAGTGTTTCTCAAACTTTTAGACCCTAGTGTGTGAGAGAGGCCTCAAATATGTGATGTCTGCCTTCTCCTCGGCCGCCCCGCTCTCTCTTCTTTGGAATAGTCCTTGGGTGGTGAAGACCGTAGTGCTTTATCACAAGTTCAGCCTTGGGTCACTCCAAACTCGTGGGATTGAAAGAGAAGAGAAGAGAGGAGAAGAGAATGATTCTTGGTTTGTATATGTGTATGTGTGTGTGCTAGTGTGTGTTTTTCTAGAGTGAAGCAATAACTTGGAAGAAGAAACTTTGCAGTTCTTTCCTGTTAAGCAATGTCAAACTTAACTTGGCCATAAAACACACTCTCATTCAGGCAGCGGTCTCTCTCTCTCTCTCTCTCTCTCGCTTGTACAGAGCTCACATCAGGATGATGTATGTGAGGATGTGGAGCCTATTTCTTCAACCACCTGTGTATTTGCTTGCTCTTCTGGCAGTGTAAGATGTCAGCCAAAGCAATGATGATATCATTATTCAAAACATTACACAGATTTGTGGAGCGGAGGTATGCCACGGATTGTGGAGGGGAAAAAAAACACAAGCTGAGTTCGAAACGATCCTGTCACAGGGGCCAGATGTTGTTCTTGCTCTACTTTTCTTTCTCTACAGAGAAAATACACTGTGATCCAGACAATTTGAGAAACTATGTGCAAGTGCCAAAACATAGCTTCAGCTTGTTTTGTGACAGTATGCCTCGTGTTAGACTGTCAGAACTGGGTCAATTTGCCATTGAAAATCCACTCAAAAGACTTCTCGCTGATGGATTGAAATAGAATGACACAATGGGATGTGGAATTGACTCAGAACTGTAAACCGGCAGAACAAAAGCAATGCTAAATGAATTTGAAGGGAATTTACTGGTCCATGTCTGTAGTGCCTGCTTGTTTTGATCAACATTTTACTTTGAATTTTGTTATGATGCACATGCAGTCAAACAAACTATTTGCCCTAGATGTGCCTCAGGTTGAGATTGAGTCTGTTCACACAGCTCATAACTTGACTTCAACTCAATTTTAATGGTTTGGATTTAAATGGGAATCAAAGCTCTAACTAGTGGAGGGAAAACCCACTTAAACTCAGCTGACTGACTTTGTCAGTTTACAGTTTCTTATCATTTTATGCTGTTGCTCTGATGTAAAGTCACAGTATTCAGCAGTAATGAGCAACACCAAACTGGTGTTAAATATATGAAAATGAGCCTTTCACGTGGAAAGCATAAACTGTGCTGTGAAGCCTTGTTATGATCACCAAAAGTTTCACCACCTTTCTATTTATTACAATTATACAACACGTAGATCCGACCGAGCAATCTGATTGGTCAATCAGACGTTTAGAATGTGCTCAAATGAGCATTTGAAAAAATGAAAAAAACCTCATCACTGAAAATATTACTCCGCCCAGCAATATTATTGCCTGAATCTGTGTGGTTTCCATGGCAACACGAAACGTTTCACTGAAACAAGCATCAAAAGCCGCTGTCAACTTTGTTAGTCTACATATTGGACCGTTTTGTTGTCGATTTTGATTTATTTGGCGACCTAAGTTTGGATAAATGGCTGAACGGGGAAGACAAGACAGAAGAGAAAAAGAAGAGAGTACGCGAGAGTAACGAGTGGAGAGCTGGATCAGCTGGAGAGGTCAGCAGGCTGTTGCACCAGCTGTGTGTAAGTTCTCTCTTAAGTTGGGGTGTAAAGTCCACACTAAACAATATGTTGAAACTAGTTAGTTTGATCTTAAATCTGTGTCGATGTTTGGTTGCACCACGCAGACGTAGTGTTCATCTTATCTACACTGGCGTAAAGTCCACACTAACTGAAATTTTGTCGCAGAAAATGACGTTTTCACTTTCTGTGACCAATCAGGGAAAGCGCCATCCTTGATTCAGTGTTTATTACCGTGTTGTCAAAGTACGTAAACATGATGACAGTCGGGCTGACAATCTGGGATAAAGGCTTTGATATTTCGTTAACACTAACCAAATAACATTATCGCTATTCGTTAGTTTCATAGACTGTAATTTTGTCACGTTACATCTGTGGTGAGTTTTTTTCATTGTCATTGCTTTGTAATTTACCACATTACGATCGTCTTAGAAAATAAAGTACTTGTGTCGCCAATCGCTGTGTTTATTGTTGTTTTTTATGTAACGTTATTCGTGTCACATTCTGTTGCTCAGGCTGAGTTGGAAACTTAACGTATTCGTTAAAGCGCTGACACAACGAGAGTGCGACTGATCTTATGGCTCTACATGCTGTAGATTTATGAACTTGAATGGAGTCACCCACCGAGTTTTGAAACGACTCCGTGGCAAAATACCGTAGAGCCAGACACACCTGTAGGGAGGGACTGAGGGCACTGTTTCTGTCCGTGTGGTGTTGCAGGTCAGCTGCCAGCAGGTCGGTAATCCGTTGTATCTCCGCTCGTGGAAAACGAAAGCGTGAGTACAAATCAAGATCATCATAATTGTCCAACAGATGTAATCGATCACGGAGAACGTGTTGCCGCCGCAAAACAGCTGTATAATGCTGCTCCTCCGCCAAGTTGTCCCACCTCTCAAAGCGATGCGCCGTGCCAACCGAGCCAACCGCTACTTTACGGAGGACTTTACACCTACTAAGGGCTAGGTGTAATATTTAAGTTATAACTTATGCCTACGTTGTAACTATTTCAGCTGGTGCAACCCTTAAAATGTTAGTAGTGCGTAAACTCCGGCCTAAGTAAGAATTTACGTTCAAACTAGGCTACGTTTCAACTTACGCACAGCTGGTGCAACAGGCTCGGTCAACTTCTTAGACCATCAAATGTCGACAAGACTACCTGAAAAACACCGGACAAACAGCTGATTTCTCAACTGTAAGTAAAGAAGAGCTAAACCAGATCCTCCGTGAATTTTACGGAGCTTTAATTTCTATAATAGAGAATGAAATGTGGAGTCAGCACCACGGACAGTACCTGTGAGATTTTCCATGGAGATGTGCGGCTATAACTTTGTTCTTGTTATTAATGTGTTAATGTTATCAGTTATTAATTAGCCTATTAATCGTTATTAATTTGTTTAGTCTTTATGAGTTGCCTAGGCCATTGATTTAATTAATTTGTCAATTTGTTTGCATCTGTACATTGAAATGAACATTTAATAAATCAACACATCTGTGAAAACTGTCGTCTTTATTTCAGAGGTAAATTGATAACAGCCTGAAAAGGTGATTAGCAAAAGTCCCCGAAAGGTATGGGTTGAAATTATATAACTCTGTTAGCCTTAATGTTACTGCTTACTGTTACTTTTACTGCTTAGCCACATTAATCGGAGCTGACGTTAAATTGGAGTGACACACTCCCAACTGAAATAAAACATCTGCCGGTGAGTTTAAGAAAAGATAGATGATTGTTGTGGGGCTGACACTGGAAAGCAGTAGCCTATATTTAAATATAACTGTTAATATAAGTTGGTTGTAGATAAAGATCAGCTGTGCTGCTGAGTCGCTGTCACGGCAACGGTTTAGATTAAAAATGACTGAGAAGTCGGCAGAAGTATAACTATCAGTCCATTTAAAATATTTTTTTTCAGCAGATATTCAAGTTACAACATGATTGAGCTAGCAAAGCAGTTTTGTGTTGCTTTGTGTGGAATTTATTCAGTTTTGGGAAATCACGATGTCTAGAAAACATGATAGCCTAAAGCCCAAGTTGGCTGGCTGGCAAGGACTAGTTAACGTCAGATCTCATGTTTTCCGCTGAAATGGAGAGAATACTAGCAAAAAACGTTTATATTTTGAGAGCGAAATGCCCGCAGTATGAATACATCATGATTATACATTTTATTTTGTTGGTAATAGTTGTATAATCGCATTTTAACACTCGAGGGTGTGCTTGACCGTCATTATTGTCACGACAGTGATGCGGTCACTGTTGTGCCGCTAGGACCCCCAGACCACTAGGACTAACCACTAGGACCCCCAGACCGTTCAGTGTTTACAATATGCAGGCCACCAAGCCCCTTGGTGTTTGGGATGTAAGATGACCACTAGGTCACTGTCACCTCACTGTCAGTAGAGTCAGACAGTGAGATTTTGACAATCTAATGGATGATTGTACATGGAGGAGGGAAAGATGGACACCAATATAGGAAAGGTGAAGAGGCCCCCAAAAGACATGTGCCCAGGGGCCTCTCAGGACCATGATCCGGCCCTGTAGCTCAGTCGTATTTACCATTTTATTGTGGGTCATGTGCATTCTACTGGTAATTCCTATGTTTCTGACAGCACTTCATTGCAGCATCTGGCTGGTGTTGCAGGTGCTGCTGGGTAGCTTTGTCTCAACTTTGTTGAAACTGCAACAAATTGTAACAGCCAAAACACTTGAATGACAAGAGTGACCCCATTCGTTAATTTAAAAATGGCAAAGGTGTATAACTAGCTTTGGTGTTGGAAAAGCTAAACACTCCCAGAGTTTCAGTAAATGCTGCCAAATGAATGGAGCCTAGAATAGAGACAGCTCCAGTCTGGAGTTAGCCAGGATAACCTTGACGGTGTTGTTGAACCTTGAATGTGTTCCCCAAACAGCAACAACAACCCACACTGGGTTTGAAATCTGTGAAAACAGAACATAAGTATGATAGGCAACAGAGTTAATTTTATAGTCTAAATATTTGTTTTTACTGAACACAAAAAAGATATTCAGATGAAACCCCTTGTAATCATCAACATTTTCATTAGTAACTGTAATTTAATTTTACCACTTTTTTTTTTTTTTTTTTTTTTTTTTTTTAGCAAGCTGCAATGAATTACAGTTACTTTATCATTATTATTATTATTATTATTATTATTTAAAACAATTTATTCATTTGTTTATTTATCTATTACGTCCTGGATTTCAGTGCTATGACTTTTGGCCAAAGGGCTGCCATTACTGGATGAGATAATTTATGGGCTGTGGACTCTGATCTGATGTATAGGCTTCCTGTACTGATCCTGTTTGTGATGCACCACTGTTTTAAAAATACTGTACAGTTGAAATCAGTATGCAAGTCTACTCACTCTACAGTATCGCTTCTAGTGGCTGAAAAAACATCAATGCTCTCCTGACCTTTTCATTGTGTGTGTTTGTGTGTGTGTGTGTGTGTGTGTGTGAGAGAGAGAGAGTGTGTGTGTGAGTGTGTGTCTGCACATGTATCTGTGTGAAGTGAGAGCTTGTGGGTGTGTGTGTGTTCTCCTATCCCACGCTGCATCAGTGTGATGGATGAAGTGAGGTGTCTCTCCAGCTGGTGATAGTAATGAAGCTTTACCCTGGACCTCTCACTGTGTGTTTGTGTGTGTGCATGTGTGTGTGAGAGGGCCTGGCTGACAGGACTAGATTACCCTTTACAAAGCTGTCCTCCAGAATGAAGGGCCAGGGAAGGCTGATTCTACTACAGAGAGCAGTGACACGCACACACACATCAACACACACACATACACGCACATACACACACCGTACATACACACATTTGTCTTGTGACCACCGCCTTGGAGATGATGAATGTGGGACTCACTGTAGCTCTCAGCTCCAGGGATCCAACTTGGAGACATGGAGACCCAGTTTCCTCATTTTTAACTGGGAGAGGTGGAAACTAGGGCCACAATGGAGCGCCAGGCAGAGACAAAGATTGGTGATGTGCACAGATGGTGGCCAGGCCCTCGGGAGCAGGGATCAGGTTGGTTGATGTTGTGGGGAGTTTCTCTGTAACTTGACTGGAAGTGTCCTGACCTGCCGCGGTGGATCCTGTGAACTGTTGCCACCTCTCATGACGGCTGTTTCATCATTCTCACCACAGATTTACAGACGCTTCAAATCACTCCTTATCTTGCAGTTTGGCATTTCCTCAGAAGGAAAACATACTTGTTTCTCTGAAAAATGGCCAGTGATTGGCTTGTTACCAAAAATATCACACTAATCATCACTTGTTACTAATAACATGACTTGTTAACTCCTTAGAGCAGTAATATATCAGCTCATTATATTACTTCTATTTCTTCCCTTCAAGAATTGGTATAATTAGGATCTCTTATCTCCCTGAGGCAGAAATGTAAATACCTACATTTTTAATTTTCCAGGTTTCACACAATAAATGAATATGGAACGTCATCCAAATGACAGGCACAATACTAAGTTTTTAAGGTTAAGATATGATGGAATTTGTTGTCTTTTGTGAACCAATCAATAATAATAAATATAACTCATATAAAATGTGCATATTGTTCCACTGCAAATGTAAGTGTTAAACAAACAAATAAATAACTAAATAATCAGATTCAACATCTGGTTTGTGACATACCCTGTTTTTGTTTGAAGGGACAGTTTTTTTTTTTTTTTTTTTTTTTTTTTTTTTTACCAATATAGTGGTAATATAATGGTTTTCTCCAAAATGAATGAAGCCTACCTGGCCAAACACTGGCCAAACAACATGATTTTGAGCGGCGACCAAAAGCTGCTAAAATGTTATGGAAGGATGCACAACAACATAGGTTCATTTAGGATTCATTATTGATGCTCTTTCTCAGCCCAAATTCTTGTCAACCGATGGAACTACTTTGTTTCTGTATCACTACACCACAGCTCCCTTCATGTTTGTTTATTACATATGTGGAAATACAGATTGTGACATTGTGTCACACCCCCAAGTCTTTTAAGTCCAATTTGGAGGTCTAATACATTTTAATGCTGTGTAATGTAATGCTATTTAATAGTTTTTGCTTGTATTTAAATTTGTTGCACAGCTGCAATTCCGCATATTATCCTCTCTCCTCAATGGCATGAAGCGTTTGCTTCACGTCATAAGTTTATTGAACAACCTTCCTGGAAATGCTAAGAATAATTAACATTGATTTCAATAGCGTAGTTCTTCTAGATGAAAGCTCTCAGCTGAGGTATCTGACAGGGTGTCGGCTGCCATGGATTTGATGGTAGGCTGACCAAGTGGCAACATGGAGGACAGCCACTGTACACTGTAATGGGAAAGGTAAAGATCAATATGTCAGTCTTGGTCAATCGATCATTCTGCCCTACACTTAGGTATTACAGTAAGAAAAGACAGGCATAGACACAAAAAATACATACATACATATATGAGCAGGGCACATAGGGAACTTTGTAATCCGTTCCAGGAAAAAATGAAAATAAAATCCATCATCACCCCACATTCAGTAACTCTAGTAACAGATGGGCAGTTTTTACTATGTGCTGTCAGGCATTTTGTTGGACTAAACGTCATTTCTTCAAAACGTGATACGTAATTTAGGAACACACACACACACATGATCCATCATGGAATCATATGAGAGAATGTTGCTTTTCTTCTTTTATAATGAACTCAAACCTCACTTTTTTTTTTTTTTAACCTTTTCACTGTAGCCAAATGAGCAGTAATAGTTACCTCATACCACTTGAAAAATTAATGCTTATACTCCTTTCTTTTAATAAATCTCAGTGTTAAAATGTGGGATTTCTTAGGAGCGTAACATTTAAACAGTACGAGTGCAGGCACACACACTGGCACACAAACAAGAGCAGAAGACAAAACACCTCGGAGTCCTCATATATGCAAAATGCTAACATATTCCTAAGTGCCACAGTGCCATGTTACATTGCTGCTGGCCTTGTAATTTTCATATGAATATTGCATCTGCACTTCCTTCCCCTCTCAGTCTGTGTTATTGTGTCAAATGCGGGGCTAGATTTGTCTTTTCATAGTAACAGAGGAAGGCTTCCACTGCCTCCAGCCAGGTTCTGGGGCCTGCCTCTGTAAGATTGGAGCTTTCTTTCTGCTTGGTGAGCGCAGAGGGGCAAGGGAAAAGGAGGGAGGAGAGAGGGAGAGGGAGGACAAGACAGGGGGGTTAGGTTGGGAAGGGGGGGGGGCTTCAAAGAGAGACCCCCGGCGTTGTGCCTGAGGTTTCCATCTGTCGGTAAGAGGGCTGCAACATACACACAAACACGGATTGATGAATGCATGCATGCACACAAGCACTCGTACATCATCATGCATTCACTCACACTCACTCACACTTTTTGTAGTTAAAGGGGGTTGATGACAAAGAGGGGTGCTACATAGACAGACAGATAGACAGGCTGACAGACAGGCAGATCCTCAGGAGCTTTGGTTGAGAGGGGCGACTGTGCTTTTGAAGGCACTGCTGTCTTTAAAGCCACCCTGGGCGCTGCCCTAAATCCAGAGGGCCAAGTGCACATGATCACAAGAATGAAGAAATGGTCATGGCTCTGTTTTGCTGCGGCATGCTAATGAATCTGCCAACAGTGCATGCATGTAAGAATAGACATGATAAATAAAGTCCTGTGTTTTCAATCGTGTTTGTGGTTGTTGTTCGGTGGCGACTGCTCAGCAAGTTCAATCAGTATTGTTATACAAATAGACATTTGCAAATTCGTGTTTGTTTTTTTCTGCCGTTTTAGCGAATTTCTCATTCCCGCAATGGAAAGAGAAATTTAGTGCCTGCTGAAAAAAACAAAAAAGCCTCAGCCAGCCAGTTTTATATTTTCTGAGTGTGTTATCTTGGTAAGCCTCTATTTGCCACCCTGTCAGAGCCATCTATGATCCTGTGTAGATGAAGCAGGATGTTTTCATGTACAAGTCCTTGCAACTAAGATGCACAAGACCCACTTTATTGTGCGATGGTGACAATAACAGCGGAGGAGCCAGAAAGGCAACAGGGCTCAGGTCCCAAATGCCACAGCCTTGCCAGGGATAATAGCAGCAGCAGAAGTAATATATTCATGCATGCATAGACTGATCTGTTTCACCCCCAGCCAAAAGCAGGCTGGCAGAGCTCTCCAGCTGAATCACCACTCAGTTCAACAGGCTCCCTGAGAGCCAGTCAACCACAGCAGGGTGCAGAGGGAAAGTACAGGGGCATGGGAACAGGTGGGCATTGGAAGGAGGTAATTGTGTGGCTGTGTGTGTGTATGATTCAGTGTGTGCGACACATATGCGCAATGTACAGTTGGGGACTGGTCCTCTGTGCAAGTGCTATGAATAACAATGTTTTGTCAATTTGCCTATTTAAAGTAAGAATTCATAACATTTTCATATAAATGAAGGTCCATTTTGCTCCTATCTATCGCCAGCTGATATAATCGTGTAGTGCTTCAAGTCACACCAGGTTCATGAAACCTTTCCCTATTGTTTTACATGTGTTTTACATTTACAAATGCAGTACCAGCGGGCTGTTTGAAATAAACTGAAGAGGAACTGGATTATTTAGCAGGAGCAGTGATAGCCACCATGGCTGAACAGATAAGAAAAGACCAGCACCTACAGAAACTCAAACTGCATCAACAGAAATCCAAGGAAGAAGAAACAGATTAATCGCTGAGAGGAAGGCAAGCTGCTGAAAAGCACTCCAAGATGAAAAAGGACTGAGGAGTAAAACAGATGTGGCTCTTGGATTGCTGCTGCATCAAGTGCTCTTTTTTTCTTTTGCACTAGCAGGTTTTGGTATCACTGATTAGCCACAGCACCAGTAACTCCATAATTATGTCTGGCCAGTGTTTTAAACTGAGTTACAGCTTGTTAGATCATTTGCTAAGTACCAACATACAGAGGTGTTAATGGTACTGTACACTGAAATACCATGAGTATCAGTGAGTCCAGAAATAGATGGGCGATAATAATGTAACAGAGATCATATCGTTTTATAAAACATAATATAGATATCACTGACATGGCACCAGCTTAATTCTGACATTCTAGTGTTATTGCTTGTGCTAATCTCAGCACAGCAGCCCATGCTTGCTCATTTGGGGGTGTGGGAGCTGCTGTCAGCGTAGCAATGTGAAAGCGCTGGCAACAGCAATGGAAAGTGATTGCTGCTAAGTCTAGCACAAAACACCACACCAGTGATTGTTCGTCACCAAATATGTTGCTAAAAAAATCTTGATGATTATCACTTTAATTCAGACTTAAAAGTTACTTATAGGGCAGAATACTTTAAAATCTGTTATTCCTAACCAATTAGTATGAAAGTTATGATGAATAATAATAATGATCATAAGCTGTCACTCAACACTGTCACCATACGATGTTCAAATGTATCAGAACAATAGAGTAACATAATGTGTGATAGTCTCCGACTGCATTGTTTCCATCATGTTGCAGCACAACATACTGGATAAACAAAAGCGTCACAGGTCCTGACAATGACTTGAGTTTACCATCTGATCTGGGATCAGTTTGGCTCTTTAATCTGATGGTGGCTGAGGATAGGAAGTGAATAACGAACAATAGGCACAGGGAACAGTGCCTGGAGGAACCCTCATAATCAGAGCCACACAAAAAGGACCATATCCCATCCTCACAAATAAAGACAGAGGAGGGGGAAAGAATGAGAGAAGAAGGCCCTGATAAAAGAGAAAGCGAAACACATTTGGAGCCAGCGGATATCAGAGAGAATGCAGAATCAGTTGGATTTGAGGCAAATCAAAAACAGCTGCTGAGGATGGAGGTTGCTGAATGCAGTTTACTGATGTTGTGTGGCAATGGCACACACTTCTGACACATGGCGTCCTTAGTTACCATCTTCAGCGGAGGAAAGCAGTTGACGTGTGTGTGTGTATTGGCAACTGTGTGTTTAACCTTTGCCTCTGCATCTTTGAGCGAGCACCAATCCTGACGTTCCCTAGTTTATGCATTTAAATATGTGTGTGTGTTTGTGAGCCTTTGTATGCATGCATGCACGTGCACATATATGTGCACATGCATGTGGATGGTGAAATCCCCGCCAGCAGAAGAACTCCAAAGACGGCCATTCTTTCTGAAGGTTGCATCAGTGTTACGCTGCAACATCAAGCCTTCTGTGCTTTCCCTGGGAAAACAATAGCTTATCTACGCCCCCTGGACCGCATCTGACAACATCAGCATTCAAGCCCTCTTTAGCACCCAGACAGCGATGAGCTACTTAGCAGCGCAAGCCCATAGGATTAACCGCTGATCTACTCATTCACTTTAAGTACTGCAAACAGAAGACTTGATGATAGGAAGGGTTTAAAAGTTGGAGGTGAGACACTTATCGCCAGATGAGCCACTTGATGTCTCATCTTTCACTTTGTAAACTTTCACAGACGTGAAAGTGATAAAGAGCAGGGAATAATGGGTGGAGAATGACTCCAGCGGCCTCTCTGCGGGAAGAAAAGATATGCCGAGAGTGAATGTATGCATTCAAAGCAGTGGCATGCAAATGAATCCACAGTTTTTTGTCTTTGGGAGGCCCTTAAGGCGCAAAGTCTGGTTGCCGTATGGGGTTGTGCTGTGTGGACATTGGGGTGCATTGAAGCGTTTTATTGACGGAAATAACAGGAGGAGGACTTTATGTTGATGTATTTTGGGTTAAATGAGAGGAAATTATTCAGAGGTGTATGAACCCATAACCATCAATGGAGGGTATTGAGGTTTATTGCACGGTTTACTATTATTGTTTGAGAATCATTGAGCTTAGGGCGTGAGCTGTTGCATTGATTTACTGCCCTGGTATTGATTGGATGGGGTATTCTCTGATTTCATTGTGAGAATTCAACTCATTCCTATTCGACTGACTCCTTTTCAAAAACCCTTTTCACAGCGGAGATAAAACAGACTCGAGTTGCACAGTGTAAAAAACCTAAGGATTGTCCTCACAAACTAGCGACTATTTAATATTTCATCAATACGGAGGCTTCACCAGATGGATAGAAAACAAAAGCTCATTGTACAGAATTCATCTCCAAAGCTGAACATCCTCATTCAGAAACAGAAACCGCAAACAACTTCAGAGTTTAGAGGTATACATCTATTTTTCCATCTCCCAAGGCCAACTTTTTTTTTTTTTTGTCCTTGACATTTGATGGAGTCTGAGACATACTGAAACAAACCTGCATCACATCACTCTGCCCCCAGCTGCTTCCAATATCCAACAGCCCTGAGAAATAGTGTGTTATTGGGAAATGATGACATTGTCCCACAACATCCTCAACTATATAACTGTGTGTCAACATGTTTGTGTGTGGGTGTGCTCATGCGATTCATTCGACTCAGGAAGTCCCATGACCCTTCTATTACAACACACATGCATTCACAGAAATTCTTTCTCTCTCTCTCTCTCTCTCTCTCTCTCTCTCTCTCACACACACACACACACACACACACACACACACACACACCAATATCCGCCTTCACTACTTTACAGAGTGTCCTGGGGAGGAATAAACACATGGCTTGGAGCTTTTTTTTCCTACCGATGAGATGCATGGCAGCTATATTTAGAAACTGGCCATTTTCTCAAAGCCTAACTGGGGAAAAGGCAAAAAAAAGAGTAACCGTGGAATACAATCGCTTCCTCCCCAGAAGAGGGAAGAAAAACTGCAGTCATTTTTCTTGTTTTATTGAATCATTTCATGCCCTCAAGAACTAACTGAGATACCGTGTAGAAAAAAAATTAAGCTTATATGGCAGTGTTATGGAGGCAGTTTAGAATAGCAAATGTTAATTCAGCACACTCACTTTCAAAGTTTCCCCTCATTAGAGTGTTGGAGAGAGAGAGAGAGAGAGAGTGAGAAAAAATCAGGCTTGATCTAAAAGTACAACTATATTCACAGGATATATTTAAAAATGAAAGCTGGATTTACAGTATACGCCATGTAGCAGATTAATATGAAATATTAAGCAAAAAAAAAAAAAAAAAAAAAAGCTCCCAGCCAAGTTAGCACTAATTAGCCACAATGCTACTCAAACAGCTCTCTCCATGAGTTCAGCAACCTCTCTAGTATTCTTTCTGCTGAGCAGCTCATTGTGTTAATCGAACTGCTCCTGCAGTGCTGTGTTTGTGGATAAAGAACACTTCCCTCAGTGGAACAAATTAGCTCCATTAGCCGTATGATAAAAGGGAGAATCTCCATTTCCCCATGTGAAGTCAAGCAGCTAAATACAGCTCCCTGTGACGCTCGACAGGCCCGGAAAAATTCTGTTGACCGCTGCACTTCTGCTGATTTATTTTGCTGCACCTTTTTTTTTTTTTTTTTTTTGAAATGTTTACATGTTTTCTTAATTATTTATTTTTCATCTGTGTGGGATTTTCCATCACAATCTATTAAAAGAACTACAGGAAGTAGTATACCCCTGAGTTCACCCCCACCAAGAGGTCTCATGGGGCTTAGAGTTCATGGGAACCGGTAGGAGTTCTCCCTTCTTCTTCTTTTTTTTTATTTCTTTTTTTTTTTTTTTTTTTTGCATGTCTTCACATCCGCCGGCACACTCATTCTCTCAACTAATCATTTTCACTACCCCACACCTTCCCCTCCCCTTCCTCCAATCCTCTCTGGTTTTATCTTTAACTTCAACCCTCCTTCCCCCTTCCTCTCTCTCTTTCTCTCTCTCCCTCCCTTCAGCAGACTCCAACTCTCTTTCCGAACATCTCAACTATACCGCTCGCAGACTTAACGACCTTTGTGCTGCTCTTTTTAGCCCTGTCCTCCTTTCATTCTCTTGTCTCCGTTCTCCTGAATCAGCTTAATTGCTATCCTCCTCTCCATCTGGGTGTTCACGGCTTTATCTCGCGTCTCCATCGTGTTCTGATAACATGGTTACGCTGTTATCGTCCTAAGCCTGAATCAACCATACCACACACACACGCACACACACACACACACACACACACGTATATGGACTGGCACACACATACATGTACCGGTATGTGCTCAAACATACACACACATAGTAATTTTAACCCTGAACATGTGTGACCCATTGATCCTCAGAACCTCTGACCCTGACTTCCTCCTCATCTGGGTCCTATTAAAATAAGCACTGATTGGAAAGCTAACAGGAGCCAAGATTACAAAGTAATGAAGGAGCCCGGATTCTCGCTCTTGTCTGTGCCCTGCTCCCTCTCTTTGTTTTTCTTGCTCGCTCCCTCGCTCGCTCTCTCGCCCGAGCCAAATGAAATAACTAGGACAATCAAGATGGCTGATTGGAGTGAAGGATATTGGAAATGTGTCTTTGGCTTCACAAATTGCTGACCTAATACAAGCGACTGGATGTGTTCTTGTTTTGTAGGTCAGCTTTGCAGCAAAAGTCGATAGAGAGCGTCTCCTGTAGATTAGCTACACGTTACATTATGCTGTCGACCTTAAAACAAAGTGAACATTCTTTGCTCCATTTGGAAAAACCAATTTGACTTTGGTTTCTGCAGAATTGAAGATCATGGGCTTTCAAGTATGCCTTCAGTATATCCTTAAGTTCTTTAAGGCCTGTTATATTGTTGCTTGTTTTTGGTGTTATTGGCTGTGTCTAATTTACAAAGATGCGTACTATCACTTTGGAACCTATAGTTAGAATCTTTTTTTATCAGGAGCCTATTTTGTCCAAAAGGTTGAATTTATTTAGACAGTCTAACAAGGAAATGTTACATGACTAGAACAGAGTCTCGCGCGGCACAGTGTTGTTGGTTTCCATGGTAACCCAGCCTCCTGTGATGTAACAGTAGCTGCCTTACAGCTAGTTTCTTGAAAGTAGCGCCGATATAGCCTCTCCAGGATGCTCTGTGTGAATACATGTAACTTCAGTGGTTTTCTAGAGACAGCTGAATGGACTAACAGGAACTGATGAGATTACATTTGAAAAGCTTGCACTAGTAATTTTGCATGCTTAGTCTATTTATAAAATTTACTGTATATCCCTCACATTTCGGCTTGTTTTTTCCTGACGCAAACTATCATCTTTTACAACCCCCATATCATTATACCTTTTATCCAGCCATTGCTTTCTATTCATTCCACTGCAATATAAGAATGAACTTTCAGAGACTTCAAACTTTCTTCACACCAGTATTCCATCATTGTAATAAAGCTGTTGTCCTTAGTGTCCCGACAAGCAGCGGTGTGCAACTGTTGTGTTTTATGGCTTGTATCGCTTGAAATTGGGCGTAATAAAACACTCTCTCAGGGGATTTTGATTAGGGATTTGCAGCCAAAGTCGCCAGAGAATTTTGATTATATGTTGAGGTTGATTGAGGGATTTTGATTGTATGTTGTGAAATCCTTAGTACCCCTGTATGATTTGCCAAACGGTTCGTTGCAATGTAAAATGCGCTTAAACTGTAGAAAAGTGGAAAAAACGTTCAAATTCACTGGTGTGGTCCTTAAACCATTTTCACAAAAAATCCCATTCTTCCTCTGCTTCTAATAATGCATTCATGCCATTTCAGAAAGATTGAAAGACAAAGACGGCTTGAGAGTGTTCATGTAGTATTGTCATAGCAAACAACGGCACACATTTACTGGCTAACACCAAATGTGAAAGCGAACGCTGGCCTGTTCTATGAATAAAATTAATAAATGTGTATAAAAGTGTACAGAGGCATATATAGACTGTCTACGGACCTACAACTGGTATTATTAGTGACAATGTTTCCGTGATGAACTCAAAATCTTCCTGTGTTGATGATTTTGTGTTGCAAAGTAAGAAAAAGTAGCAAATCCTGTGTGGAAGTAGCAAATGATAAGATTTCAAGCAGTAAATAAGACTAGGGAGAAGACGTGAACATCTCTTAATGAGTATGATACGGATATAAATATGGAGTTTCTATTTTGACATTAATTTGTCACTTTGCCACACACCAATATAGATGAGCATGACGTTCATCATGGACACGTCTCCAGCACTTGATATCGTTCCCTGGATGTATAGCTATATGAGCCTCACTTTTATACACATTCATTCAGTTCATTCATATAACAGGCTATTGTTAGCTTTAATCTTTGCTGTAACATGTGTCATTGTTAGCTGTGACAATCCTGCAACAATTCGAACAAATGTGTGAACACTCTCAAATCATCCAAAAGAGTTGTTAAGTCTGATTTCCAATCACTTTAAATGGGCATAAATGTGGTAGTAGTTGACATTGTCACGCATTGCGGGATTTCATATTCCAAGTACCCATTGTATGCTTTCATCAAAATCAGCCATAAGAAAGCTAGGCCTAAACACAAAAAATGTCCACTTCTCTCTTAGAACTACCACCTAAACATGATATGAAGCTTCCTTGCATTTGAGACAGAGACATTGTTTCAGTGTTCCTCACATTCCTTCTCACCAAGCCACTGCGCCAGCACAGCTGCTACCCAGTTGTTCACTGCTGTACTAACTGGCAAGCATGTCTTCATTCATACGTAAACCCTACCAGCCTGGGAGTCTCTGTGCATAAGCTTATATGTGTGTGTGTATATGTGTGGGTGAACCTGTGTGTGTGTGACTGTATGTGTGAATGCATATGCACACACACACACGCACATGCACACATACAAAACACTGATGCTCTGTTCTTATTCTGTTTCTCTATGTAAGCACGTCTTGGCCAAACATGCTGTAACACTGGACCCTGCCCAGACACAAAGCTCTGTGCAGAAAAGCCTGACAGCTGCACTCAATTACATTAACTACCATAGGCGCAAACACACACTCTCTCCAGCCACTGGCTCCAGCCATAATCAACGACTTATTCAATAAGCTCAAAAAATGCAGCACTCCGCTTTCTCTCTCTCTCCCGCTTGTGCTTCCACCCCCTCCTCTTTCTCCGCCTCATACACACATACACACTTGCAAAACCTTAATCACTTGCAACCCTTCCCTCTCACATATCCACAGTTGATTAGACACATGCACACACCCAGTTTTCACTTCTTCTGCTCTTCCTGTGTGGGTCAAAGTTCAGCTCACAGTAGATAAGAGTTTACCTATGCTGTAAGGAGAGAGTGGGGGGGTTCAGTGAGGGGGTCAGCGGGATGTCTGCTCCGGCTCGTATAAACATTCTCATGGATAGTTACACCAAAGGAATGTCACACATTTTGAGCGCACATATCAAGGGGGTTAACGTGTAATCCACTGGGAGATGAGAGAAGTCCGAGGTTCTTATTCATCAAAGCCTTCAGGGTAGGTAGTTGTGCTGATTGAGGATATTTAACCCCCATAATATACACACTGGATTTACATCCAAGTTTGTTTTTGTGAGTTATCATGTATCCAGCTAAAAATACCAAATGGAAATGTCACAATTTGATTAAAAAATGCCCACGATAATGCATTAACAATCACTTGGACTGGAAAATGTTTGTTTATGAAACAAACTGGTTCATAAACACAATTTCAAAAACCGCTTTGGTCATCTGACCCATAAAGGGATGGTAAATTAAAACATGTATTTTTTCATTAAAATGTTTTCTTGTGTATTGCCAGGATTGGGTGCAGACATCATCATGAAACTGCAAGAATTTGAAGTTCAAGTTTATTTAAAGTCCAGCAGCACTGTTTACAGTCTCAAAGGGCTTTACATGCCCATGGGTTTACAACAGACAGCACACAACGACAATCGACACTCTGACAATATCATTACCCGACAAGGGGAACTCAAGCCCACCCGGCCCTGAGGGAATGTAAATAAAAGAATAATAATAATAAAAAAAAAAATGCAGCTTCAAAACTCCATCTCATCATATTGAACTCCCAGATCTTGGTGGATGACGAAGATGGTACTCAAGAATAATACTAAATATATAAAATCCCTATTTCAGCTGGGTTTACCATCCCTTGAAATATGGTCTGTCCACCACAGTTCGAGGCTGTATTGCCATTAGGTGATGCATCAGTGGATTGCCGAGTAAAATTCTTTGTCTAGTGGCATCTTCACTGGCACAAAAGAACAATATCAAGCCAACATGAGTCAGTCCTTGAAAGATTCTGTTCATTTTTCTCCTTTCATGTTCAGGAAGCCTATAGTGTGTCGTTGCTTAAACCCAGCTCATGAACTTAATTTGCATTTGACATTTGAAAGGAAACATAGCAGCTCGATGCATTATGAGCAGGCGAACGATACGGTCCCCGCAGTACATTTGTGTGACTGAGATTTAGCTCCGACTGAATGTGAGAGGATTGTGAATTGAGAAAAAACGTGCCGCTAAAGTGTGAAGATTAATCATTATAATTAAATTTTTCAAATTGTAATACATTGTTTACTTTCCCTTTTATCTGGTGGATACTGGTAAATTATAAAACACATCATTTTTCCAAACTTATTTCCTCAAGTGCTGGAAACTGCAACTGAGTTTGGTAGAAGAGAGTTATCGGGAAGCGAAGTTTCTCACCTTTGACTGATTGACTGAATGTGGTTCTTGGTGCCCTGGGGATAAAAAGCAATGAAAATACAGAAACTATTTCTTTATCCTTTCTGCACTATCTCTATGGTGTGTATTTCCTCTGTTAGCTGTCATTGTTTATATGAACAGCCAGCATCAATACCTATTCTTAAGTGTGAGTCTAAACACAATAAGGTCACCTGAGACTCCAAACCACAGCATAGTTCATACTGTAGAAATACATACTAAGAAAACAGAAACAGGTTTGCATAAAGAAGCGCAGAAGTGCAGAAATATTAAGATGAAGTTAATATATGCAACATCCTGGTGTCAATTTCCCGTACTCCATCTACCATAAATAAAGAACATTTCTCTCAACTGCATGTGAAAGCGTTTATCACCCCAGGGCCTTAGAGAACCATGTCAGTGAGCTCAAAGTTAAACAGTCACATGTTTATTATAAAAGCAAAGCCCTGTGTTTGCTCAGAGAGAAAGAGAGAGACATTGTCAGCGATCTGGAGGACGATAAATAAGTGCAGGCTGTAGCTCCTGGTCTGACACTTTAACTAGACACATCAATTATTTATTCAAGAAGAGAGAGGTCAGGGCATGCATGTGTGTGTGTGTGTGTGTGCATGCATGTGTGTGTGTTTGTATGATTTTAGGACTTGACTCTTTAGCGTGAGAATTAGAAAGTGCACCCCTTTCTTTGTCACATAACCCAGTGTGCATAAAAGTCTTTCAGCCCGGCCATACAGCTGTATAACAAAGTTTCAAGGGAGTCCTTCCTCATTCAAATCTCCATTAGATATTCATGCAGTCTTTTCAAAGTTTCACTACAGTCCCATTTCCAGGAGGACTTCTCAGGGAATTCTTTAATGTAAAGGGAAATGGAAATACGCCCTGACTGCTCAAGATAAGACTTTTAATTTGCTACTGTAAATTGAAGCTATTTGTCTTCAAACCCCAACTTCTGTTTCAAGTCGCCCATATCTCAGACAGAAATATATCGTCGAATTAACCCGAATGTGGAAGCGTGCAGTGGCAGTTTCCAATGTGTTTTGTCGCTTCACAAGGCATGAAAGTGAATTTGGTGGAGGCCGCGGCAGTTAGAAGTCGGAGAAGTCAGAGAGCAAGGTTAAGTCATGCAGAGAGGGATTTTTTTTTCTGTTGCATGTTTAGATTTGGAGTATTTTTTGCTTTCTTGTTCCCGCTCGGACCATCCACAAGTTAGGAGCCCGAAAGGATCCAAGCAGTATTTATCATTCCTCACCACAAAAAAACGCCCTTTTCCTCCTAATTTTACCTCTCTTCCAAAAGTTCTCTCATCCTCTTTTTGCTATCCTCTCTCTCTCTTGCCTCTGCCTCCAAATCTCCCTCTGCATTCAGCTCTCTTTCTCTCATCTATCACCTTCACCCCCTCCCTTAATCTCACTAATTTCATCTCATTATGTCTCCCTCCCTCGCGCCTTTCTGCTCCCTCCATTCCTCCCACACGTTCCCACAACTGCAGTGCAGTGCCGGTCACAGTCACCCAAACCGCAAACTCTTTTTTTCCCCAAAAACATTTTTGTCCGGTGGCCAGACCATTACTGACCACTGACCATACATAGAACACAATAATCCACAGTTCACTTCTCTTTAAATGGCTCTTAGTCTGACCATGTAATTGGACTGTAGTCATGCTCTATGAATGTCACATGGTGAGAAAGTACCTACGATAATATCAGATGGCGCACACACACACACACACACATACACACACAATGCGCACTAGTGTTCCTGCTGAACGACAACTTGGACCTGTGGCAGTCTCTGGTATCCGGGCATCATAATAGCCTCCATATGTGCCTTGGCTACCACACACAGATGCCGACGCATACACTTACGCCGAACACATAACCCCCCAAAACTCCTCAAGGGGAATCAAAAACAAACACAACCTAAACGTTTTCCTCTTTACATTCCCCCCGTCTTCCTTCTCTCACATCCGTCCCGCTAAATAAAGAACAGGATCAGGGCCTCCCAGAAAAACCAGGGAAAGTGTGAATGAGGCAAATTTACGGTGCCATGCAGGCCGCTGTGTCATTTCATCAAGGCGGAGTCATTTGAATGTAACACCGCTGTATGAATGTCCCATTGATCAGGCTATGGCTGCTCGTTTCTCACTTGGACGAGACAGACCAACAGAGTGAGGCAAAGCGGTGTGTATAAACAGCCAAATAAATGTCAAAGTGAGGGAACGTTAATCGTATCCTGTGTGCTTGTGTGTGCGTGCAACCAAATAAATGTCACTGTTCAGGATGTTAATTGATTTCAGTAGAGTTTTATCAGCCATTGGTAATCAGAGACACAGAGTAATGTAAAGTGTAAATGAGAGAGAGAGAGAGGGAGAGAGAGAGAGAGAGAGAGAGAGAGATAGCAGCAATGTATAAATGTTGAAAGTTAAGTATTACAGCTTAGTGGGAGTTCTGCCGCTTGGCTCCGCTTATATATTGTTATCATTCAAACTCAGGAATGAATTATTTTCTTCTGAGGCTGCCTCGCTGCTGTCAAGCATGCTGATAAAGCATTGATTGTTAAGGCAGCCTTAATATTATTCTCCTATTTGAGTGATAAAAGTGGCAGAGAATGAGTGCATTTGCATTCACAGTTTGCAGGACAGTGCGAACATACGTAACAGCGGTGCAATATCTTCCAGCAAAAGCCAACATCGTGCAAGAGAAGAAATGAAGCATAAGTTGGGGAAAAATAGACTGGGGGGGGTGGTGTGGGGGGATGGGTGGTGGGGGGTACTGGGCAAGGCTGGAACATCTATAGAAAAGAAAGGCAGCAGAATTTTAGGACTAGAGGAAAGGAATATTTTCTTTGTAACGCAGCAGATGATGAACCCTGAATGCACTCTCTGGAGTCGACTATAGTAGCTTCGAGAAAACGTCGGCTCTCCACCCATTGTCTGGCCCAACACTGCACGGCCCTACCCCTCATACAAAACCCATCTCCACCCTTCGCTGACAAGCCATTCAGTGGGGAAAACACCACATTGATGGGCTCTGACTAGCAGCATTTTGTAGCCTGTCCGTTTTTCAATAGGCCCTCGCTCTCCCAGACTCATAGCAAGACTTTGTAATGGAAATCTGTGACGGGCGAAACAGAGCACAAAAACACTGTTCCCTGCCTTCATCTGTCGCAATGATTTTATGGTCTGTGTGAAGAGTGTGTATGTGTTGGGAGAGGGGTGGTGTCTGTGTGTGTGTGGGGGTGTGTGTGTTTGATATTTTATGGCCAGGGCTGTACCACAGGCCCATGGGTTAGAGTTCCATTTGAGTGAGCAGCCCCATGAATTGTTCCTGCAGCAGGCTGGTTAGCAGAGACCTGGCTATAGGGAGCCTTTGCTATTCAATCCTTTGTGTGTGTGTGTGTGTGTGTGTGTGTGTGTGTGTGTGTGCATGTGTGTGCATGTTCAAGGGTTTAAAATGGCACACATAGATATGGCAATTGGGAGTCATAGCCATTGATTTGAATGGGAGTAGCTGCAGTTGTGGCTCCCCTCTGAAGCTAAAAGGATTAATAAAGCAGCAAGGACATGTCCAGTGTCATTTCTCATATGCCTGTGAGATGAACGGGAGGAGGGAGGGAGAAAAACAGAGGGAGATGGATGACGGAGGAGAGCAATGCTTATGAGAAAAGTCTATGAAACGGAAAAAAAAATCAGGAGGGGGAAGACAGAGAAAGGGCGTAGCGCAATTAAGAGATAATTAAGTGAAAAAAAAAAAAAACTAACTGTGGAATGAGACATCCTTCTTTTTAAAAATGAAACACCTGTTCCAAGTGTTTATGCTCACATGTTCACACATTAGTTGATATAATCTGTTGTATTGCTGAACAAAAATCAACACTTTTTTTGTTATCTTCAGTGCAACATTTTAAGCAAAACCCACCAGATTGAGTGTGTCAAATGTAATTCACTCTAATTTGGTCTATCCGTACATATGCCTCAAGGGCATCTAATGTACAAGAGACAGAAAACATTAAGAAGGATGAGGTGAAGAAAGAAGGCAAGACAAAAACTGAAGGATGGGAGAGGAGGTGTAAAGAAGCAACAGAAGCCAGGAGAGGGAGCAGGCAGGGAGGAAACGAGGAGAGGGATATCACTATGCCTCTGAGACTTTACTCCTCCAAGACTGCGTGCCATAAAAGAAAATGCATACAGCATCATTCTCCAGCTATAGAGGAAACAGAAAATGAAAAGGGCAAATCTGAGTTCATGCACCTTGGTAAGACTAGCCACTGGCGACAGTCTATCTCCAATTCAGTGCTGCTGAAAAGGGCACAGTGAAAATACTCCAGCTCTCAGCATAAAAGGAGCTGACACACATTCCAATCCATTGGTTATAGTCAGTGTGCGGCGAATTCCTATTCAAAAGCGTTTGTTTAAAATTTAGGAATTCGAGAGAGATGGAAATTTGCATGGGAGCATGTACTGAATTTATGTGGATCGTGTTGCAAGGCACATACACAGAGAAGTCATCAGATATTCACAGGGCGACAATAGCAATTGGAAAATAGAGCTGTGCAAACCTGAATTCAGCATAGCACCACAACACAGCACAGAACAAAACAAGCACCGTGATTATCAATATTAAACCTTCACTGTCCAAAATAAAATCACTGTCCCCTGAAGAGGCATCATTTTCTAAGCAGTCTACTGCTGCAATCCCACTGAACCGTTAAAGTATTGGGAAACATAATGTCTTGGATGAATAGGTTTGATGAAATATTGATGGCACGCTGGTTTGTTGGTTTGTGTGAGACAGTCCTTGGGGAGTTTGAGTGTAGCACCGCAGATACTTCAGCATTTGAAAGAGCCCAATGGCCGCCTTTTCATCTCCTGTTGCTTTAGCCCACATAGAGCTGCGGTATCGTGGCTTGATTTGGGTAGACACACACACACACACACACACACACACATACAAACACACAGGTACACAAAGGCACACACACGTTAAGGTATCACACTAGTTTTATTCTTTCTGCTCTCAGGGGCATGTGCATACTCACAGTGGTAGTGGTGGTGGTGCTATATTTGCATACACACACACACACACACACACACACACGCACACACACACACACACACATGCACGCACACACACACACACACACACACACACACACACACACACACACACACACAAACACACACCTACATGCATGCACACAGAGTGAGGTGTCATGGTGGTTGATCCTCAATATTCTCCAGGGCATCGTGTTTGTTTGGTTACCTCAGGGTTTTGTCACACTCTTGTATTCAACATTATTCATGAAGGGCTATTTTCCTGTGCAGGAATGGCATGGCCAGGAGTTTGACAAGGATTTAGACAGCACACACACACACACACACACACACACACACACACACACACACAGATAAAATATGCACATGCACTTTAGAGATCAACCATCAACCACGCACACATCCACCTAAACAGAGTCACTTGTCGAAGTAGATCTCTCTCTAGCTGCCTGCACCCAAACACATCAACATGCCACTCATGCCCAGCAGCAATTTTTTTAATCAAACAAGCAAAGGCTTATGAGACTAAGGAAAGTTTGGGCTTCCATTGTGTAGATCCCAATGTGTGTGTGTGTGTGTGTTTTAGAGGGATGTTTGAAAGGACCTGCAGTGCAGAAGAAACACATTATTCTTAATTCTGCCTTCAAGCTGTGAAATAAAAACAGCCCCAACACTGTTTATGTAATGACACTTAAAATTGCACGGGCTATGAAAAGAGATGATTTTAACAAGTGTGTAGTGAATTAAGATAGGATAAGAACGAAGGAAGGAAACGAGGAGTTCAAGGTTAGCAGGAGTGATTTATTTATTTATTTACTAAAGAAACACATATCCTGTATTCCACTGCAAAGTCCAAGAAAACAATCATTCACTGTGTGTTATTGTTACAATTTCAGACATTTCAATCTACATGTGTGAAGACGTTTCCCCCAAAGCAGGTAATCAAAGAGCCAGAAAGCAGTAAATGATGTTATCAAGACACTAATCCTGTTAACACTGACATTTAAACATTTAAACAAGTGTGTAAATACTCTGAAAGAATCCAAACAGTAAATTCACAGGATTCTGAGCCCATTTTCTGTTTCAAAGCAGTTAACTCTCCACCTCATTTTAATGTAAAACTAAAAGCTTTTGCTGACCGAACAAAATCACTATCCAATTAATTAACCGTGGAGGGTTTCAAGGTTTTGTTTATTGATGAAATGGAAGAATTAAGAGCCTTATTTCTCTAATTTATACAGAGGCGGAGAGATGTACATGCCTATAAATATTGACAGAGCAATATTAAATCTGAGGAAAACATGTCCATGCTGTCAGCTAAAACCCCCAAATCCTTAAAATGTCAGCTTTAAATAATAAACAACCATTCTCGGCTTCCTAAGTGATGTTCTTGTTTTATTGTAGTTGATGGATGTGTTTTGCAAATGTTTCAATAGGTTGTGACAAAGATAACCGATAAACTTTAAATTCATGTGAAAATAAATACATAAATATACGATGGCACATGAAAATATTTCCGGGTCACACTATCTGCTAAGGGGCTATGAATTATCATTAATTTGCTAATTAATGTATGAAATAATGCATGAAATATTGTGAATTAATGTATGATTTAATATATGAGCTATCAGGAATTGATGACTCTATAGTGCAGCATTAATATATGAATAAGTCATACTTTCATAGTCATTATTAAGTGGTCGCTAATAACTATTATGTAAGAGTGACTGAGCGTTTATTAATCCATAAAATTAATTAATATATTAATTTCCTTGGGGGTGTCAAATACCTTATGAATCCACTCTACACAGCAGGATAAAGGCCAATCAACCAGGATAGCTTATCAGCCCATAGCCGTATATTTTCCACTGGGCAATCATCTTCCTCTACTGTCATATGTTTACACGTACACCACAATGCAAATATGGGTTGTGGACTGTAACAATGGGAATGGATCAGTAAAGCCATGGATTGTGGATGAACGGAGCGGAGGAGTATGCACAAGAAATTTTTCCCACTGGATAATCTGTCAATATGAGTTGATGGACTACTGCGGTCTTTTCCACACTGGCAGAATACTCGTCATACTCCTCGTCATGTCACAGGAAGATGCTGGCAAAACAAACACCTAAATATGACCAAGTGAGTGAGAAAAGTGACTTGTGACTATTGCTGGTCATAGTTTCATTACCACTTACAGACTACACGCAGACAGAATATATGTCCAATTTAAATGTTTTCCATCCAAGT
Source organism: Myripristis murdjan (assembly GCF_902150065.1). Classification (NCBI taxonomy): domain Eukaryota; kingdom Metazoa; phylum Chordata; class Actinopteri; order Holocentriformes; family Holocentridae; genus Myripristis; species Myripristis murdjan. Next base: position 33,063,164 of record NC_043980.1, read on the forward strand.
AAGACATCCCTTGTGAATACCTACCAGGCTTTGTTGCAAGCCTCATGAACCAAATTTAGTGTAGAAAGTAAAGGTCAGGAAATAAGAATAGTATTTGAATGTTTCCTTTTGATACATTTTGCCAGTGAGTTACTATCCTCTCCTGTCTTTTGTCTATTGGTTGCTCTTTTTTTTTTTTTTTGCTGCTGATGCACAATGGCGGGTTAGGGTCCATTTTAAAAGAAGTGCTCACTCTGGCCGCAATCTGCTGGGTAACACTTACACCAGTTCACCCAGTGAGATCATAGCGGAGAGGAGTGGGTGACTATTGTAATGAGCCACTTCAGCCAATCAACAGGCCTATTAATCTCCGTCTCATTCCACCTCTCCTGTTTCAACAGTGGGGATTATGCTCATCGATCACCTGGAACTCATGCTCGCTCGCTCTCTCTCTCTCTCTCACACACACACACATACACACTTGCGCACACACTCACATGGCAATGCAAACATCACAGTGTGTGCATTTGCTACCACATAAATGGATGCACAAACAAGCCAACATACTGTCACATACACACAAGTGCATACACATCCACCTACTTAGAACGAGAACACACATTGTTGTAGGGAAACTGAACCTACACCCGCTTTCCTCACCTCTCTGGATAATGAATAAAATGGTGGTGATATTGATCTTCTTCATCTTCTTCTTCTTCTTCTTCTTTGTTTTCTTCTTCTTCTGCATCCCTGCCCATCTCTCGATGTCTTGTTACTGTCCGTCCCTTCCTCTGTCTCTTACTTGTTAAAAGGCTCCCAGGCAGAGTGGGCTGAGGGTAGGATATTGATTCAAATGTGTATGTATGTATGTGTGTATGTGCATAATGGATACACATACACATGCAGAAGCACATATGTGCACACACACATTTACACACAAGTAAGCAGTCCCTGATCTGCAGGCACATACTCTCACATGCTCTGTGTGCATTTTAAGTGCTTCATGAATAGTTAGCAATAATTGGCGCTAATGGTGTCTGACTATTGACAAAGACAGACTTAATGGAGGAGGGCTGGGTGTGTGCTGGGTGGGGTGTGTGTGTGTGTGTGTGTGTGTGTGTGTGTGTGTGCGTGTGTGGGTAGGGGGTGACGTGACAAAAAGGACAGTGGAGATAATTAACTCAGGGATAATAGATAATCATTTCTCATAATAGTGTGTGATAATCATTAAACAGAGGTCAAAACTCGCAAGAATTTCACAGAAAAGAGTGACTACAATTTTATTCTCAATCTTTGTCGTTACTTTGTTTTAACCTGTAATGATATCTGGCTTAGATCTAGAGGAAACTATTTTCCGGTTTGTTTAAATCTCACACACGAGGATGAGTCAGACATAAACACACTGCATATTACAGTAAATATAGATTTGTGTCACCTTCAGACCATGTAAAGTCCACCAAAATACAAATGAACTGCACTGGCAGCCTTGCTCGATTGCCATGGCTACAACACCTACTTGAAAAAGATTGACATGAGCGAAATAAACTGCACATCATGTTGCAGTTTCAGGAAGTATGCTATTTCAATAGAATAATGAAGTTTTACTGGGTACATTCTGCACTTTCTCACACACTTTGCCAGTTCAGTGCCGTGAGTCACACAATTAAAAGCTGGAAATGGAGAGGGCATGTTGCTGCTGCATGTGCTAGGGAAAGGGCACCATTAATATACAAGAGGTTACATGGAGCGTTTTTGTGAAGCTATATGGTCCATGTCTCATCTCTGTGTTAAGCTACCCATTTGCATGTTATTGCCTATATGCATATATTCATGTGCGCGTCTATTTCTGTCTATATATTCACACCTGTCTGTTCATCCACTGACTGACCAACTTGCCTGCCTCACTGACTAACTGATAGATTGTTATTTTGATTGGTTGTTGATGGATCCGATCCATCTTTCAGATCATATTTCATCCACTTAGCCACCCCCCAAGTCATCCTTCTCCCTCTATCTTAGCAACAACAGCCCCAGCCCAGTAACAAATGAGCAGCATAAATAAATCATAAATGGCTCAGATGTTACAGTGATGATGCAATGGTTGTGTCTGTCTTCTCTCATCTTCTTGTCATCCTGACACACACACACACACACGCACACATGCACACACACACTGAATGCTACTTATTATGTACGAGACATTTCAGTGGGAGTAGTGTCAACTGTTTACAAGCATACCACGATGCTTTCCCTTTCATACTGTGCTAAGTTCATTTCATCATTACTGCGTGTTATTCCATGATGATATATTTTATTCGACTGATCAGTGCAACTAAACACAGGAGAGCTAAATTCAATGATTATTTAAAGTACGAAAGAGATGAAAACATAACTGGAGCATGAAAGGGAAGTGAAGCTTTTTGTCAGAGACACACACACACACACACACACACACACACACACACACACACACACTGACAAACAGTTTACAGGTTGAGGAATCTCAGGAGAAAAGGAATGGCCTTGAACTATATATTCTGTTAACTACGGTGATTCCTTTCATACAACGCTTGTTCTTGTACATTACCCTTACAACTGTTACAGTTAATGGTGAATGGGGCTTGAGCACAAGTCAGTGAAAAGTGTGCAGCTTTTAGAAATGAGTTTTAGCATAGAGCTGAACCCATTTCAGCTTTCTTCAGCTTTGTATGCGAGTGCTGACCCTGATACAACAGGAGGAACATTAAAAACACCTTTTGACACAGAAAAAAAAAAACAAAAAACAGGAGGGTTTAGATGTTGATGTAGTACATTCGCCTCACCTAACTTCACATGCAGATGTGAGGTGCATAACGTGTTGCAACTTAAAGGACCATAACAGTGATTTTGAATTTTATGTCCATTTACTAAAGTTTATCCATGTTTTACACTGGAACAAACCATTTTGCAAAATATGTGGGGGTAGATTTCACAACAGAAATTCCAAATTTCTCGATTTTTAAATTTAAAGTTTTGCTTGACACACCCACCTTATAATGTTCTGCCTCTGTGGCAAACAAGGTCCTTGCAGTTCATAAACCAAAGAACTGATAATTCGCTGTGTAAAGCCAATGTTTCCTCGGGAACTATTTTCCAGGAAGGCTTTCAGATGTGTTCAGATCACTCCGCCCAGTTTCAAGTCATCAAAGCACAGTGCTGCTGCTTTTAGGGACACTAATGTGCACAACTTTATTATGGTGATGAAATACTGGTGTGAAGAAAGTTTGAAGTCTCTGAAGGCATAAATGTGAAGTATATATATAGATATGCTAAACGGGCACAATCACTGGTATGGTCCTTTTAAGACTTTCAAAATGCCGTACAATTCAGTTCACCATGCACTGCCAGCCTCCCTTTCCCCTACTACCCTGTAACCCCCACCCCTCCTCTGTCTCTGACACTGCTCCACTTTAGAAGTGGGTTAGTTGGCCTCTGTCTGCTCTGTGTCTACTGCTGCTTTGTAGAAAGTCTCTGTTCTGATCTTCTGTCGCGGCCCTGGGGCCAAACGCAGCCGTGATGGACACAAATCCATCTGACAGCTTTGCCTGCGTGCTCCCCAAAGCCCTCCCAAAACCATTCCCAGAGGCTTTCCTGGGGACTACTCAAAGCTCTTCCCGGGGCAACATGGTGCAGATGAACGTGAAAACACACAGATGATATGCCCTCACGCACAGAAAGAACCGGACCGACAGACAGTTAGCGAACATACGCGTGCACACACACACACACACACACACACACACACACACACAGACAGACACACATGCACACACTCACGTAGCTTTTCCTGAGGCTTGGGGTGGACAAACAGCTGAGTGGCCGCAGGGATGACGGCCAGGCAAATTCAGATCAGAGTCCCAAATGTGTACATGTGTATACACAAACACACATGCATACTGAGCACATACGTAGGGTAACAGATGGCTGGGTGGGGTGTGACTCCCCAGGGTTTGTCTGCATGCTTGGTACCTGCAGCATGTGGAGAAACCTGGGGCAAGGAGATAGGAAAGGGGAGATACAGTGGGGCAGGAGGAGCACAGACAAACAGAATGACAGGCAAATTGAGAATTTAACCATATGGAAGTCTAATATATGAACATAAATGCCCCTATAAAAGAGAAATGTCATTTATTACATATACAGCCACATATGAACCAAACACATACCCCCTCTGGATATGGTGATAATATGTGTAGCCCATACAATGCATGTTGAACTGGTATGTGAGTATATGAATGGTCATATGTGTGCACCCATACCTGCTAAGCATACATTGTGTGACAGCAGCAGCAGCTTGTCACTCAAAATATTCGAGTGGGCACGTGTTTGTAATATATTTTAGACTTAAGTATGAAAAAAGAGGACCAATTTTCCAACCAATTTTAATGAAATTATTATTAAAAAATATATTTTATAACTGTTTTGAATGGAAATTGTACAATTTTTATATTTTCATTTGTTGCATTGCCATGTAGGTAAGATTTCTTTGAGGGGAAAATAGGAAAGCATTGTGACAGGAGAGGTTTGACGTAATGCCTTGTACCTATCAAATCTAATAGCAGAGGAGGGCTGCCGGAGACTAGAGGGACCTTAATAATCACAGTCTAATCTTGATCATCAGAGCTGAGCTCAAGCTGTTTGTCTTCATGCCCACACACAAACACCCTCCCACACACCCACGCACACACACTAGCCCACATACAGATAGATGCCAGAAAATTAAATATTCCACTGTTTTTCACCTTTGTGTTCGGTATTTAGATGAAAGAGTCTTTGGGTTGTGGAGGCCTACCTTTTGATGCTGTAACATCAATCCCAAGTCTTTGCTGCTCTGAGCACCTACACTCTGTTCTGTTGTGTGTCACAACATGAAGGGGTGAGGGGAGGGGGGGTACAAAGGCTGAGATGGACATGAAAAGCCAGTGTATGCTAAATGAATAGCAAAATGGTTCTCTTGGTGAGAGTCAGGTGTAACTGTGCGGTGTGGGCAGAGGGGACCTGTGGGACATGTACATGTACATGTGTGCTTTCATCAAAAGCTTGGCCAAATCATTTCAAACTCAAAAGCAATGTAATGAGTAGGCTCCCTAACATGATGTGAAAAAAAACATCACTTACCTTGCAATACTCCCACAGAGTTAAAATAAAGACAAGACCGGGAGAGTATAATGGAAGGTGAATGCGTTCATGTGGGAATACAATCTGCCCACTGTCCACCTACACGCTACGTGCAAAAAAAGTGTTAATTTCAAATTTCAAAAGGAGAAGAATTTGATCCACACAGCCTTTTCTTCAATGGTGCTGCAGTCTCACTTGTTTCTTTAGGACGTTAAGTGATGTTTTAGGTTTGGGTATTGAAAAGACTATTCCCACACCCAGTTGGATGCGCTGCATGCAGGTTCACATATGGATTTTTGTCACCAGGCTCATTCATCCTTCTGGGACTAAATTTTCCTCTTATGTTTGGGCAATCTGTTGAGTATGAGCTTCTTTTTCAAATCCAGGCACCAGTCTGCTTCTCTCTATATTTTTTTCTTTTTTTTCTCTTTTTCATTGAGATTTGAAACATTTATAAACATTTCTTGATCTCTCCATGAAAGAATCACTCAGACGTGTTGGTATTTTCACCACATACCTTTGTTTCTTAGTTTCAGTCAGCTAACCCACAACAAAGTATACAGTATTCACATTAATTGCTGCAACGGGTGTCATATTCATCCTTGCTGTGAGCAATCCTGGTTTGACTTTGCCTATATGTAGCTTTGAACGTAATTCACTGTGATATTTAAATACACTTTGCCTTGCCATACAGACACCACTGAAGACTTGGGAGTGAAAGAATGAGGAACTTTGGCCTGTGAGAGGCTTGCATTCTGAATACTGGTTTACACGGTGGCTGTTTGTATCTGTCGGCTTTAGTTGATTAAATTTCTTTCTCATTCAAATGCATAGAGTCCAAAGAAATGCAATACAGGACCACAACAAAACAAGCATCAAATTCATGACCCGTGACCATTAGTAAGAGAGCAGGACTCTTCTGATTTATTCCCTGAAAAATGCCTGCACGTTCGTGAGCTGAAAGTTTGAGTTTTGGGAGGAAGTCAGTGTGTATCGAGTGTATGTGCATACCATCTCTGTGTGTGTGTGTGTGTGTGTGTGTGTGTGTGTGTGTGTTTATGTTTGAGTGTCTCTGTAACAAGTGAGCATGTGGGTGAACACTAGACAAACAAAAGGTCCATTGAGTGTTTGTGCTTTCACTGAGCATTTGGGCAAACAAATGGGTTTGACACATAAAGCGCAGTACACTCATGCAGAATGCATAAGTCCCGCGGGCAAGCTTAAAACAAACAGTCAACGTGTCCATAGACAGCCGTAATACATCTCCCAACATCACACACACACATGCATACACACACACACTTACATACGCACATACACACGCACGCAAAAACCTTTGACAGGTTTAATTCATCCCTGTGGACAGGTAAGACCAGATACATATAAAGAGAAAAACAAACAAGCGCATACACATGCGCACACAAAAACACACCAACGCTGTAAACACCGCATCAATAAAACAATGTTTCTGCTGACAACACAAAAGCATTCTCCACCCATACCCTCCCCACTCACACACACAAACACACACATACACACACCTCTCACCCCCCTCTATCTCTCTAACTTAACTTAGTGTTCTGTATTCTGTACTCCGCTGTATTAGCCTCCATGTTAAAGATAAGTACGTGCATAAATTTGTACATATGCTTTCGAGTGCGTGCACTATACTAGCGCGTATGTCTGTGTGTGAATTTTGTGTGTGCACGTGTATGTGTATGTATGTGTGTGTGTGTGTGTGTGTGTGTGTGTGTGTGTGTGTGTGTGTGTGTGTGTGTGTGTGTGTGTCTGAGCGCGTGGGTGGTCTTGCAGAGGCCGAGTGGTAAGTGTTGTTGACAGAACACATCCCACTAGGCGCGAGGGTCATAGCAAAACTGTCTCTGCCCACTGGCGAATCAAACACGCTATCTCGCTCTCCCTCTTGTGCTGGCCCCCATCTCTCCACGGGCCTTTCCTTAAATGCCATCATTGTGAATGAGCAAATATGATTCGAGGGGCAGTGTGCAGCTTCAGATAAAGATAGATAAAGTGATACAGATACAGATTGATAGATCAAGTGAAGATAGATGGAAATACCCAGTTGCCCTGCCCGCTTCATCCATCTCTGCCCCACGCTTTCGCTTCCTCCACACTCCAGCACTTCTCTCTCTCCATCTGCCGTCGACCTCCTTTAACCTCGCAGTTTGAGTGACAAAGCATATCTCAAACTTTCTAGAACATGGTGCGCCTTTTAAAACATTTTCAGGCTTATTTAAGTTTATAAAGCTGGCTGCATTTTAGAATGTTTTTCCGGGTGATCATGCAAACTGAATGAGATGCCTAAGGAGAGCACGCCTGAAGCATTTGCCCTGAGGGTACAGACACCCATTGGATAAGACCAGGCAACTGCAAAAGGGAGAGGTGGGTTGCAGTTGTCCATTAGAATAACCTTGAGGTACTTGATATAAGACATGACATGTCTGATGTTAGGGTTCTTACTGCTTTTAGTGCAAGAAGGAACTATTTGCAATTATTAGTGTATGTATGATAATGGTGGTTTTAGTTTTGAGAGCTACATTTAACCAATTTGAAATATATTTAGATACATGGAGGATTTGTGGTTGTGGTTATAAGTTTAGCAGTGGTTAAACATTGGTTGCTGGGAAACAACTTGGCGCATGATGAGGAAAACAACTTGGATCATACTTTGCTGGCAAGGATTTTGCCCCACGTGCAGCTTGAACTCACCATCTTCAGTGCTGGAGGCAATGTGCTATGCCTTGCATCCACCCCAACTGACCCGCTGCTGAGCACTTTGCTCTTTCTGACTCTATCTTTGCACTGCCAGATGCTGACTTAGTTGTTTTTTTTTTTTTTTTTTAGTTTTTGTTGAGAAACACAGGGAATTATTATGCTTTGGTTGTCATAGATTTGACACAGTTTCAGATCTGTACATTTTCACCTTTTGTTCAAAGTGGAAACTCATGCATACTGCAAAACACACAGTCAGGCACAGCACATGCAGTATGCCTCAGTTGGTGCTAATTTTCCTCAAAGCCTCCTTCAGTCACCACTATCTCTGTCTAATGACATGATGAGAAATAGAGCAAAATAAGAGAGCGAGAAAGATAGAGCAGTAGGGGACAGGGAATGGAATAAAGAGAGAACAGCATGAATAGGTGGTAAACAATTTCATGCAAATAAAGGGTGAACAATAGGTGAGCTCTCACCATCTCCCTCCCTTTACTCTCTCTCCCCTCTCTCCCTCTTGCTCTCTCTCTGTCTTTTACAGCCAGGGCAGAGCTTTTCGACAGGGATAAAGCAGGCAGAGGGCTGGGCTTTTTCGGCGACTATTGAATGCGCTTTGAAGCATTCCCAAAAGGTTGATCCTATTCAGAGAAAGGTTTCCTATTTCTCTGATGCTCTTCAATAATTCATCGTCCCTTTTTATGGTTTGGTCTAAGCGTTGGAAGGATTATCTCAACCTGGCTGCATATGAATAATATCATTGTGATATTCTCCAACCAGAGCACACTGCATCCACAGTGCAGTGGGTATTGGCGATAGATTAAAAAAAAACAAAAAACAAAAAAACAAAAAATAAAAAACAGAGAGTTTAGGCATCAAGCCTACAACAAAAAGAGTTCATGGATCCTCTGTGGATGGGCACTGGAGATAAAGAAAAATGGAAATGTTAGGTACCCAGTGCACAACAAATGGAGTTCATTGGTTCTGTGTTTTCCATGAACAGTGCATTTCTCTTGAGATTCACTAAAAAGGTAAAGGTATAGCGTATGTTCGTGCGAGCACAAATAAGAACATATGTGCATAAAGAGTGAGCTTTTATATATCACACATAAACACGTTCTTCCATCTAAACAGATAGAAACTCTGCACCCATATAAAACTGACCTCAGATAGTTGTACATAACTATATTGCCTGACTAAAATGCCTAGATATATGAATACAAATATAATGCTTATGAATTTGTTTTGTTTGTATATGTTACACTTCACAAGTGGACAGACACACCACAACCTATATCAAAGCATTTTCGGGTAAGGTTGGCTAATTTTCAGTGCCAGTTCTTTAGGTGGGTGAGTGCAAAAACACTACAGTATCAGCTACTTTTTGCTATCATGTAGTTTCCCTATAACACTGCTAACCCACTGTCCTATGCAACAAGCATTTGCATATCTGTATGCACTGTACCTTATATCAGCATTTGCATTGAAAATATGCTTAGATTTGTGTGTTTTCCTTCACTGTCATACGTATTTGTAGCCCTTTCTATCTCTGTACCAGCTCCAGAGGTGTGTGTGTGTGTGTGTGTGTGTGTGTGTGGGGAGGGGGGGTTGGAGTTTGGCTGGCTGTGTGATAGCCCATACAATTCTGCTCTAGTGTCAGCTCTAGTGACTCTGTGATAAACTGCACTGCACCAAGACTTGTCATCCCATCCAGACAAAGCATGACAGGCCACGGTGCTGTCAGCGAGAGGCTCAAAGTGTGTTTGTGTGTGTCTCTGTGTTTCTGTGAGCGAAAGAAGGTCTTCAAATGTGTATATGAGTGTGTGCAAAAGAATAACATACTTTTGTGTGTGTGTGTGTGTGTGTGTGTGTGTGTGTGTGTTGGCGGGGTTGTGTGATTTTACCCTTGTGAGAACCATTGTTTGACATTTCGATTGAAGATATTTTTGCAAAGTGAGGTCATTTTGGCAAGTTTTCATTACTTCACGGAGGCAGTTCAGTGTTTGGACTTTGGTGTAGAGTTAAGCAATACACAATTTGGCCAATTCGCCCATTAAGTGATGAGAACAACAGACAAAGTCATCCATATGCCCCCTGGAGATCATTTGCTTAGATGTTCCATGACTTCCATGGGGAAAAAAACAAGAAAACAACAACAACAACAACAAATGTGTGTGCAATATGATTAAAAGATCAAAGAAGTACGCTGTTTTAAAAATGTACAAGAAGCACATCATTACTAATGACTTGTCCTCTTACGACCCACAGCATTTTTCTGGCAATATGCAGCACTTCCCCTCAATGTTAATCTAGTATGACCAAAGCAAGATTGAAGTGGAGAGGACTGACACATTGGTTGTCTATGTCACTGATGCTTGATGCTGTCAGAATTAAATGTGTGCTGTGGCTGGTGTGCTAATAAAATAAGAACATTTTTGTTGTAGTGGAAAGCAGAGAAGATTATGTGCATCCCCATGAACATTTGCAAAGCTGGTGTTGGACTAAGGATGACCTATAATAATGACAATAAAGTGTTCAAGCATAGTATGATGCTATCTTGTGCTTTAATCAACTCACACTAAGTTACAGTAATGTTTTATCCATAGTGGGATTCATCAGGGTTCACGCTATGTTCCAAAGGTCCTATGTTCTCAAGGTCCAATGTTCTTAGAGTCTTATGTTTCCAAGGTCCTATATTCTCATGCAGGGTCCTATGTTCCCAGGGTGCTATATTCCCAAGGTCCCATATTCCAAAGGTCCTGTCTTCCAAGTGTCCTATGTTTTCACGATCCTGTGTTCCCAGGATCCTGTGTTCCCAGGGTACCTGTGCTCCAAAAGTCTTATATTCCCAGTGTTTCCCTGGTCCTATGTTACCTAGATCCAAGATCCATTGTTCCCAGGCTCCTCTGTTTCCAAGGTCCTATGTTTCCATGGTTCTATGCTCCCAAGATCCAGTGTTCTCAGTGTCCTCTGTTCCCAAACTCCAAGACTCTTATGGTCATGTTCCTATGGTCGTATGGTTCCATACTTTGTTCCCTCATTTCTATGCTCCCTGATGGTCTGTGTTCTGTAAATATTATCTGAAATTGTGTTTGGAGAAACTGCTCCCAATGAGACTTTCTTAGTCAAACAAACATCAGCAAAGTTGGCATAAACAAATCTAGACACGTACATTAATCATTAGCAATATACAGGTTGTATCAGCATAAAAAGAGGAATCATGCCCATTTCTAAGTGAAGTTTCCTTTTAGTTCTGACACTAGCTGCTCTTAAAACACAGACAGAAAACGCTACATTTTAAGAAACAATACAGCATACAGCTGATGATTTAATAAGTTCAATTGGAGAACACAGATAATGCAGACATATTTGTTGAGCCACATGATGTTGAGATCATATGCAGAGAGCAGTGGTGATGAAGAGATGGATATGGCCAAACTTCAAATAAAATAACATGTAAAAATGTTCAGTTGCCTACCTGCTCTGGGTGTATCCCTCTTGTTTTCCAGTAGGCACATCCTGCTGGCTCTTCCCTCCACATCTGCCCTATATCAATCTCATCAGCCCTGCCCTGTCCCCATTTTTCTCCCCAGCCAATCAGCTCCTTGCCTGTTCTTCTGTCTTGCCACCTGTTCCTTGTTGACTCATTAGTTCAGTTGCATTTAAGTCCTATTATTTCAGGCTTTGTCTGAGCATTTGTTTAGTCTTGTGTGCCTGCGCTCCTTGTGCCTTATTCCTGCCTTCAGTTAGTAATAAACTAATACTCTTCAGTTCTTATTTGCCTGCTGTCGCCTGCATTTGGTTCCACCTGCTCTGCACCACAGAAGAGTCTGTTAACATAAGAGACACAGCTTGAACATAAACACCATTTCAAATAATTTACTGAGCATGTATTGTGTATATGTATTTTTGTTAATATACCAGAGGTATGGGCATTATTATTTTTTTGCTGAGGGATCATAGGATTAAGGGATCGGGGTCCGTTTTTGGTTCTCAAAAGAAATTAGACTGAGGGAACATAAGGCCCTGGTATCATTGACACACTTTGTAAGGTTACAGTCTATGACATTGTAAAGTTTTTTCTGTTTTAACAGTCGAGAGACAGAGAGACGGAGAGAGACTGTGTGTATGTGTTTGGTATTTGGAGCACACTGCATTGAGTTAATCTGTCAGTCAGTTTGCCAGAGGTATATAGAGCTGATAAGCTGGGCTGTCACAGCTCTCTGACACTTTGCCCAGGTTGGCAGAGAAGATGCTATGGACGCAGAGGGTCACATTAGAGTCAGAGTCACTTTAATTGCCACGAGTAATAAATGGGGCAGACAGTTCATACACTCTTTAGGGACGTTGTTTAATTGGGTGGCGGTTTTGGTTTATTTCAAGATATATTGAAAAACAGTCCCTTCCCACAGATGGATTTTTTTCTTGATCTACCCTTTAAGTTGCAATGTCCACCTGTCCCATTGAATTAACTTTAGAAAAACATAGGCCTCCCTCAAGTTATCAGGACACATCATGGGGATGCCTATGATGTGTGGTCATTTTGCACCCAGTTTAGACAGCACATAGGCTACCAGGGCTAACATTACATCCTCCTATATGCCGTTCTGCACAAGAGAGAGACACCTCTCAGTGTTCTGATGCATTAACTTATATTCATGATATGAAAGAGAACAAACAGGGAATTCATGATGAACTGTGACAGGCTTGGCACTTTCTGAATTGACTCACCCAGGATATCAACTTGTCTCTCTGCCTTGGCAAACTCAGAGTACGCTTTACTAACCAAGATAAACCTAGAGTGATGTAGCTGCCCAGCTCAGTGCCTTTATAGCTGTGTCACGTGGCAGCACATGTGAACTACAAGGCTTATTGAAATTTGTGTGACTGACTGGCAGAGCAAATAAGTGCCCGCAAGTGCTCCCCAGCAATGCACATTCAATGAGTAGCTCCACTTTGTACCTAACAGTAGTTTTCCTTCCCCTCTTGGTCTTGGGATTAACTCAATTTTATGGTGTAGTGGACAGGAGGATTCCTCAAAATCACTCGAAAAACAGACACATTTGAAAATGATTTTCAACTCAACCATGTCTGCTGTATGTTACATCGCACATTTGTGTTAACAGGAATACGTTGATTGCTGGGAAAACAGACACTGATATGTCAAATGTGTTGCACCTGTTCTAACAACGAATAAAGAAAGGAATGATGTAACAACTGAAGATGATTCTATCCTGTGCAACATATTTAGCTGGCCGATATTTCTGTCAGCATTTAACAGTAAAATTAGCACAGTGTGTAGTTTCACAGCCCCAAAGATGATAGGGGCGCACTTTATATGGGGTGGGATATCATGCAGGCTGCAGTTTCATTAGAATCACATGAAACTTTAATAACAAGCAGAGCAGTCAAAACTCAACCCAGGGCAACATTAGTTCCGACGCATATGAGTGCACTATATTTTTGTGGCCTGTCTTTGTTGCTTGCTGTGTGGCGTGCCATACGAGATAGTGTGAAAACATTCACCTCACATTTATTCTGACCCCTGCGAATGTCAGTCCCTTAAATTTGTTATCACCTTTAACATGCTGAGGACAAGGCCACTACTGTCAGTTGTCACAGTGTGCCATGTATTCCTTGTAGCTGCACATTAACCTAAAATGCAACTGCAGTCAGCCTCAAATACATTTTTATGTGTCAACAAGTACTAATACTGTATATTATTCACTGCAGAATGGGCTGCCAGGGTGAATGAGCTTCATACCAACTTGGCAGCACAGGGTTGTAAGCTGTCACACTTGTTAATGAGGAGGTGTAGAGTCTGTGATATTGCTTTACATGGGTGCGTGACATACAGATAGTTGCAAAAAATGTACACCTCAGCAGAGGGTATGGCAGAAAGGAGAAAGAGCAGAGCTGCTTAGATTAGGGGTTTCTCCATAGCGTTTTGAGGGATGCTGTCAGTGCTGTGGTTGGTTTAATGAATGCGGCACATGGAACAGTATCGATATGTACAATAATTTAATTATAAATACAAGAAAGTAGGTGTGCACTGGCTCATTCATTGCACTGACTATAAATTCACTGATACAGCAAGGTGATGAAAGAAAGAAACAGAACAAATTCCTCTGCCTTCACAGCCTGAATTTATATGAAATGCTCTGAAAACAATCATTCACAATTCTTACAATAAAGACCCAACATTCTGGTGATCTAACAGAACACTATGAATGGCAACATTTTTGTCAATAGTTTGTTTATTTATTTATTTCATTGAATAAATAATGTATAAGTTGACTCCAAGTGCTTTGAATTGTGGCTTGCAAACTTGAATCAAATTGAGTCGTTGTGAATTGAACTGAGTGTCTGCTAAGCCAAAGATCCACACCTCTACAAGAAAACAGCCTACCCTTTAACCATCACACAGCAAAAAATCCCCTCTAAATGGACTCTGAAGGGAAAAGTGTACTGTCTCAGTTTCTAGGCAGGAAACAAGACCTGATGTGCCGAAGAAGTAGCGAATGAGTGATTTGGAATTATCAAACAAATGGAAATAATTAAATGAACTTAAATATGGACAAAATATAATGGTAACACTTCATTTTAGTGGGCTGTGAATTTCATGGTAAGTAGGTGATAATTAGCTAGTAACATTTGTAACATTTCTTTGAAATTATCCCCAAATTATATCAACATTTACCTCAAAATAGATTGAAAACCGAACTCTTACTTTTACTGTGTCACCAAACACATTCTGTACATTCCAAATGATGTTGCAAAAAAAGGGCTTATGATTTTTATTTGACGGTTTTCCTGAAGAATACAACTAAGCTGCACAGAACTGAAGTTGCATTCAAGTTGCACATAAAGGCACTAGGAATACGATTCCATAGTCTTCCATTTTCCGTTTCATTTTTATCATTTCATGGATTTAAAATATAAATCTAGAATCAGGTCAGTGGCACAGTAAAAGTTTTGGTTTTCAATAAATTCTGAAGCAAATGCTGATGTGATATAGGGATAATTTCAAAGACATCTCAAACACGTTACTGGCGTATTCTCAGCTACTTGCCATGAAATTTGCCATCTGCTAAAATGAGGTGTCACCAATTCAACATATGCATCTTAAATTGATTTGAGTACCAGTAGGAATGCCACAGCTGTAAACGGTGCGATGTATAGAATAAAACAACTTAAGTAATTTTAAAGGTTAGCGACAACAGCAAGGCATGGAAGGATAAGGGAAACATCTGCAAGCACAATGCTACAAAGGCGTTAGAGCTTACAAAGGTGAAAGCTTTGGTTCACGGCAAATCAGAGTATCAGAGTATTTCCGTACGATTCACCTTGCCAAGGTTGCAGCTGTAGTGTTCACCTGCTAGACTTTGTATATGCTTGGAGAACTGATGCACGGCTCACAGAAACACGTTATGTTTCACAACTTGAGAAAATGCTGGTTTTGGGAAGAGTTAAGCCGTACCTGGTAGGTTGTTGGTGGCTTTGCCAGAACATTATTCAGTAACTTTGTTCACAACAACACAGCTAATTAGGATTAACTTTGCTCACACCTAATTAGATAATATTAACATTAGCTTGAGATAGGCTATGAATTAGCTTCCAGTCATTTTTAAATCACTTTAGCAGCATGCCAATGATTTTAATTAATTTTGTGCATTAACTTTAACTTACTGCCTTTGCTGCTGCATGCCGCACACACCGCAATGCAGAGATCCGCCGAACGGACAGGTGCCTGTTTTGTAAAGGAAGTTCCAACAAAGTTATTCAAACACACTTTTTGGCCGACGCGGTGACAGTAGTTGAGCATGTACAGCTGTTGCCATGACAAGGTGAAACAACCACGCCAGTTCTACCCATTCAGTTTCTATGGTTTTTGTCCACCTCCAATATGGTCATCAGAAATGGCAAGAGGGAAACAATGAAAAGTAATTTGAAGAAACAGAGATTACTACTCATACTCATTTTGACTGGTTACATGGTGCTGGGTTTAATTTCTGTATGACCATGAAGTGGCAAGTGTGCCAGTGAAGCCGAACTCTGGTGTTCGCAGATACTTCACGCTCAGGATTTTATGCATTTCTCAAGTGATCGAGTTCAAAATGACAGAAACAAAACAGCCAAGAAGTGCTGCTGGATAACAAGTTCTTCCAGAAGGACTACATCACAGCACATCTGGAGCCTCTCACAAATCCACCAAGTGCCACTCTAAGTACCTCAGAAGAGGAGGGGGGAAAAAAACAACATGAAAATATCGCATTTAACTACTCAATCACCCGAATGGAGACTGCTATTACCTGGAAGCTCTACACATCACTGAGAGGCCTCGAGTGTGCTCTGCACTCAGATGGCGGAGGGTTTGAGTTAATTGGCAGCAGGTGCCAATGTGTTGAAGACATATATGTGTGCATGCGGGTGTGCTCGCACTCCAGGATGAGTCTAATACATCATTCAGCCACATGTTCGAACCAGACCAGACGGCTACATCTCTAACCAGACTTATCAACATCTGCTGCTCGTCTGGTATGTTGTCATCACCCTCAGCAGGGGACCAGGTTTATATCAACCAACATCTGATATCTCAATAGTGAATCTGAATTATATTGCATTCTACTCTATTCATTTTATTCATCAGTGTTTTTGAGGGGGCATAGAGAGCTGGAGAATATCTTAGTGCAGGACGGGATGCCAGTCCACCCCATGGCTGCTCTACTCTATTCTCTTCTATTCTATTTAAATTACTGTATTCAACGTATTATGATAATTTGTACACACATCCCTGTGTTCAAAAATACATCATGCATCCATACATCCATCCCACCACTGGTATTCTCTGTCAAGATCGATATACTGTATATATTAGCTTTTTTTTTCTTTTACAGTGATTCGACATGCGAGAGATGGCATATTGCGATTCATTGTTATTCTCTGTCATAGTCGCCTGTAATGACAGGCTGGCATTATTATTCACAATTTGCCAATTATCCCTTTGACCTGTCCCCTGATCCACATTCACAACACCACGCAGGCCTATTTGTTCCGAGGTCAGATGAAATTGCTTTGGTCGCTGCCTGTCTAAATGGTAATGCTAAAAATAATTCCCCTTCCCCCACTTATTTTATTTTTTTTCTGTTTTTTTTTTTTTGTCATTCCTCATTCCCTCTGCGCTGTCTTATTGGTTTATCTTTCTTTCCTCTTCTTTCCCTTCCATTCCGTCTCTCTTTTTAGCTGTCTGTCTCACTCAGACGTTATTAAAGTGTGAGAACCAGCTATCTACATCTCACAAAACGCATTTAAAAATTTAGCAGTCACAAGCAGCCAAGCATAAAGATATCCAAATTGACTGTTTGATTTCACATTTTCTTCTCACATTTCGTATTTTCCCCTCAACTTCTCTCTCTCTCTCTCTCTCCCCCTCTCTCTCTCTGAGAATAGTGTGCTTCACCAAATTTTTAAAGCACTTTTATTCAGGCTGTGTATGTGTGTCTGTGAGAGTGTGAGTGTTTGTGTGCATTCATATCTCATATCTCCATGTGTTCATCTGTGAGCGTGGTGTGTGAGCGCCGTGCCTGAATCTGTCACAAATCCATCAGTGCTGTTAAATAAGCAATGTACAGACTTTGATACTAGTTTTACTTTTGTGAAGTCAGCTTGACATATCGGCCTGTTGTAACCTCCCTAAGGTGAGCATCAATCACAAACTCTGATTGATCAATCTGCAGCCTTTATGCCATGTGGCCAAATGCCCTCACAGGGTATTGATTGTTTATGTATAACAAACATAAACAAACTATGATCGATTGGAAGATTTTGACCGCTGGTATGTGTTTATGTCTCTTGGCAAGCCTGTGCCACTACAGGGAAAAAAAAAATCTTTATCTGCTGCTTTTTGACGTGATCGAACAAACACAAACACGCACACACATGGATACACACATATACACGTATGCACACAATAACAACATATCCACCAGGCAAAACACACAGGCCACTCAGGTCACTTCCTTTTACCCAGAAGTCTTTGGGAAAGGTTGCTCAGTCAGATACTAATACCTTTAGTTGGGTCTCGGAGGAAGTGCTCCGTTTTGAGAAATGGCTAAGTCAGAGCCTCCAAAGGTCAACCGCTCTAGATGGGGAGTAACAGAGCATAGGGCTGGAAAAACAAATACGCCGACTCGAGGCTTTCCCAAGGTTGCATATTCACTGTCTGCGCGAGAAGCGTCTGTGCCTTTCAACAGAGATGAGTCTCAAAGCTGTTCACTTCGTTCCTCGCGCGGCTCCCATTACAAGGGAAAGGGATGGCTGCGTCGGTTCTCAAATGTGTTTCCTTGATTCCTTGAGCTGTAGTTCTTTGCCTCCAGCTCAAGACATGACGCGGTGCAGGAAATGCAGAGAATAGGAGATATCTCCACCAGCTTGTTGTGATAAATGAGACAGAGAGACAGGACATGAAAACGGATCACAAAAGCACTCGGGAGATTCAACCCAAGTCTGTTCTGTTTTTCTATTTTTTCTTTCCCACAGAAACAGCACCGAGGCCGATTTGGTTTGGATTTAGCATGAATTACCACGGCTTAGATCCTGTTAGTGCCGATAAAGCCCCAAAATGTCCCAGTTGCATCCTTATCCTCCCTATGAATATTCAACAACTTGCTCTCTTCTCCCCATTGTTTTCTCATTTGTACTGGTATCTGACAGTGTGGATGATAACGTGTTGGAGGAAGATGTGGCAAAGGAAAGTGGCATTGATATATGATCCGATAGGGGCCTTGGCGACATGCTTCAATGGACTCAAAGGAGCCTCATCTCCTTGCTCAATCGGAACGTGTTTGAAATTCATTAAAGTTAAACGACTTTGATTTATTATCTTGGAAGCGATTAGGTCGGAGAGATTTGTTGTCTGAAGCAATATCCGGTTGGAAACATTTAAGCTGGCAGTTTTTAATATGGAAGTCATTCAAGTGGCCCCTTTCTCTCACAGCGCTTGTTTGGTTTAAGGTTTAAAGATTCAACAATGTGGACTTGTGAAAATTCCAGCACTCTAATAGTCATTACAGCAGGCTCTCTATTGGTGGTGGTGTGTGGTAAGAGAGTTAAAGAAGTGCTCATAATGTTGGGAGAGTGTGTGTGGTCAGATGGTGACTTTAGTGGCTTAAGTTGAGTGTGCGTGTGTGCGTGTGTGTGTGTGTGTGTGTGTGTGTGTGCGTGTGTGTGTGTGTGTGTGTGAGATCAGTGAACCGGGCGGTGGGAGAATAACCATGTTAGTGTGAGAGAGCAGAAAGGCTACATCTGTCACTCCGCATTTTCTCACACACACTTTGACAAGGCCCACAAGCCTGCCACGATAACCCAGCAAGCTCTGCTGCCCGTGCAACCCACACACACATCCCTCCACATGCACATGCACGCACAAAACACGCACACACACATACACAAGCGTGCGCATCTCACGCCTCATATAGCATGACAGAGTGAGCCAAGGTTCATGCAGTGTTCAAGGGTATAAGAGCACGTACAGGTACAGTGCATAAAGGAAATTTTATTTTTTACTTGTAAGACAATAACTATAGTGACTATGTTCATATCTGTATCAGCTTGTGTGTGCGTACCATGTTCACATGTGTGTGCATGTGTGTGTGCATGCGTGTGTGGACGCCCTCTGATCAGAGCTGGCATATAAAATGACAGAGAAGCATTTCTTCTGCCAGCTTTGGCGCCATCTCTCTTTTTCTCACCCCCTCATCCCACTGCACAACACCCACCCACACCCCGTCACCCTCCTCACCCCACAGCCACCGGCCATATGCTCGTCCCTAAAGCCAGGCCCTTTGCCAGCTCAGATTGTGTGTGTATGTGTGTCTGTGTGTTTGTGTGTGTGTGTGTGTGTGTGTGTGTAAGTGTACAGTAGAGTGTTACAAGAAAAGGCAAGAAAATAAGAGAGAAAAAGCAACACAGGAAGGATAAACTTGGAGGGTGTGGAGCGAGGTGGGGGGTGGTGGTGGCGGTGGGGGGAGGAGCGGGGCAGCTGATGCTGGCGCTCATCCAGCAGATCTTCTTTCATTTTAATCACTTCGTTTTCAGTCTCTTACATTACTGGTTGCATCGTGGTTTCCTTGGTGATTCAATAGCTGCAAATAAGTGTACAATTAATCCTCTATTTTTTTTTTTTTTTTTTTTTTGGTTTGTTTTGTCAGTGTCCTCCAAGTTTTTTCTGAAGAATCCTACTTAATGAGCCAACCTCATCTAGAAATGAAACAATTTACAGCCTCGTCGTGAATGTCTGCAGAAACTGTTAACTTGTCATTTAGCGCATTACGGAGGCCACATGGTAATCCGACACTGTAAGCGCATGCCTCCGCCAAAAGGCCACTTTAATTTCACTCTTTTCTTGCCTCGGTCACTCTGTTTCAAGGTTATCTTTTCACGATTTTCTAAATCATCTTTGACAGCTACCACACAACCACTTCAGTCCTATAATATAGGTTTCAGTGGAAACTCAACCTCAATATAAAAAAGATATATTGTTGGAGTAAATTAGGCAATGGTGGTGTGGTAAATGACTTGACTCTTCACTGTGAATAAGACTTTGTTTAAAATTCAGCTGCCTAGTAAAAATGGACAAAAAGATAATCACACAGCTTATTTATAAATGTAAAGCCTACCAAAATCAATGTAGAAGAATTTGAAAACATCACCCCTCAGAAACTACAAATCTGCATTAAAATCAAAGCTGACATTTTAAAGACATTTTAAAGCCAGTGTATGGCAAGAAAATGTTACAGGTACACAGAAATGCTTTGATTGTGCTCTGTGTTTAAACCATGCTTTCCATCTAATCATACATTCTGTTCGAATTATTAAAAGACAACCTTTGCCATGCAAGAAGCATACTGGATTCCTGCTCAATCTGACACACGCATGCACATCACAAGTCACTTCTCACATGTATGACACATACAAATAGGCTTGGGTGGTGAGAAGAGCATTTGAGTGGGAGGAGGTGAAGATTGGCTGCGTGCGCGTGTGTGTGTATGAGTGTGTTATGAATTAATGACTTCCATTCAGCCAATAAATGGGAGATGGAGAGGGGTCAAGGTGTGGTAATTCCTTTGACAAACATCCAGGGATTCCTGTGGTTCCCTGATCCAAAGGTCTGTCACTGCATGCACACAAGTTTGCTTGCATTTGTGCATATGTGCCCTGGTGTATTTGCGTGTGTGTTCTGAGATCAGGGCCAAAGGTGTTATCTCATGTATGAAGGAATAACACAATATTCTGCAGGAGCAAGTCAAAATCAAGTATGAACAAACTTGCAGCAGCAGCACAGCCATACTGTAGACCTAGATAGTGAAGCATGAAAGCTTGTTGGCACACTTTAGCATAGCACAGTCTGTTTACTTGTGCATCAGTTCTCTGATCTTAATGCGATTATGAGAGCTCTCTGATTAAAAGTGCATGTAAACATCAGAATCGAAATATGTTTCCCTGATTAATCTTGTTCATACTGCGGTAAAGGCATGCGGGGGGCTGTTGCATTACCAGCATGAGCGGAGAGTTGTGCTATCATCTGACAGAAATACGTTTTAAGATTTCATAAGTTGGTGTACTTGCACAATGCCCAGCCTGTTGAGTGAGTTGAAGGTTGTAATGGAAATTTACTGCTCATGTCTGCTTAGTTAGTATGCCCTTGATTTATGTCTTGAAACTTCCGTTGTACGTAGGTAACTTCTGTGTTCCTGTTTTATGTTCCTGTTTTCTATGAAACTTCTCCAAAACCAATCCAGACACGGGTCTGCACGCCTGAACTTTTGATCTGAAGAACTTGAACTTTTGATCTGAGGAACTTCAACTTTGGACTTGTCTCCTTTACCAAACTCGGAAATGCAACATGCCATCTGGGTTCAAACAGGATGTAAATGTGTTGCACAATTATACAATACTTTCTGTATAAATATTTTTGCTTGCATCTGCCCTACGGGACTTCCCAGGGCCGGCTTTTGGCATAGGCGATATAGGCAATCGCCTAGGGCGCCATCTGCTGGACGGGCGCCGCTAGCGGCCAGAGGGGCACCGGCCGCGGGATTGTTGATCGGCGCGACACCGTCGGGATATGTTGCTCGCTTCCGGGGGGGGGGGGGGGGGGGGGGGGGGGGGGGGGGTGTTGTCATGGAAGGGCGCAAGGGAGTAATTTTGTCTAGAGCGCCAACACAGGTAAAGCCGGCACTGGGACTTCTCTCCAGTCTGTCTTGCACTCTGTTTGGTTCTCCTCTTCAGCGCTGAATAAAACACACAAAGACAACTTATTGATTCCAGATCCTTTATTTAACCATCTAAGAGACATTTCCACAACAAGGTGTTTATGTTTAAAGTTGCCATTTCATTTTTTTCACCTGCCATCATGCTCCTTGAGCACCATCACTGGATAACTCGGCAGATCGGTTCATCACACCAGCAGTGTGAAACACCACAGGTCAAAAAGGAGTTTAGATCATAACAGGAGAAATATGATTGATTTCACTTATGACATATAATGGAAACAGGTATATGAAGTTCATATTACTTATTCAATTATCATGACCTGTCAGACTGAGCAAGAATATGAATAGAGCAATGTTCCTATGGATGTGAACACATCCATCTAATTTAATTTAAACATACCACATATTATAAATAACTAGGACTCTGTGATGATATGAAGTGTATAAAGTACATTAGATGAGCCTGGGAGATGCAATAGAAAAAAAAATGAAGCAACAATTTACTTATTTGTGGCCACAGGATATTATGTAACTTGTTCTATCAATTTAATCCCCTGCTCCCACGTTATAGTTAATTTGTGCTGCCGATCTATAACTTGTACCTTTAATATCATTAACTCATTCCCACATTTCAGTTAATGGGTGGCCACAATATATAGTTTGTTCCCTCAATTTCATTAACTTGTTCCCACGTTTTAGTTAGTTTGTGGCTACGACATGTAACTTGTTCCCTCAATTCAGTTAGCCCACATTTTATTTCATTTGTGGCCACAAGATAAGCATGCAGTAGCCTTCTTCTGTCCTGGGAGCAGACCGTGACTGCAACAGATGTTTGTCCCCGGGGAGCTCTGGGTACGGACTGGACTTCCTTACCACAGATCTCATATGGTCTGATCAGCTTCATGTTAATCTTTAGATTTGACACTGAGTCTGCTTCCGGATGTGGCCAGACAATGTTTGTCCAGGTAGGCCCGTGCCCGGGATAAACCTCATCTGGTCCATGCCCAGAGGCAGACTTCGTGAGGAAGTAGGACCACCTCAGGAAGCACGTCTGCACCAGCAGCCTCTCAAGGACAAATGTTGTCTGCTGCAGTCGCAGTCTGCTTCTGGGAGAAAGGAAGAGTACTACACACTTATGCTGTGGCCACAAATTGAATAAAATGTGGAAATGAGTTAATTGAATTGATACAAAATACATCTTGTGGCCACAAGTTGGTATATGGTGGCCTTGAAATATACATATATATATATATATATATATATATATATATATATATATATATATATATATATATATATATATATATATATATATAAAATATCTTCTGCTGTATATACTGCTCAGACTCCGTAGATAAGTGCTCCTGCTAAGGATCACAGAAATATTGGTTTTCCATCTAAGCATGTGTTTTGTCCAGTGTTGGATTATGCTGCATAATTATGCAACATGTGAAGAGATTCCTCACAGAGCACTGAAATAGTTTTTTGGACTACAAACACTGGCACCAACCCATCACTGATCCATTGCTGGTAGTATGGAGTATAAAATTTGTTAATTGTGAATCAGTTTCTTCATTTTTTCCATTTTTAAGTTCATTAAAAAATCAGAATAAAAAGCACATATTCATCAAATAATTGAAAGCAGGTGCTGTGTCAGTACCATCAAAAAAAAAGGGTATGTCATGCATTAGAACTGCACATTATGGATGAAATTCTTCTCACATTGTACTGTCCTTTTCATTACAAAGAAATGTTTTGTTTAGTAGGATAAACAGGAACATTGATTCTTTTGTCCACGGAAGAACCTGAAAAATGTTCTTCAGTCACAGCTAACATGATGACAAAAGGTGCTGTAGGCACGAAATCAATATCCTTATTTTGTGTTTCCTTTCTCTGTGTATAACTGAAGGTTTGTTACCAAGGTCAAACAGCATTGCAGAGGTTGAACCCTATGTTGTCACTGACTGGATGACTGGATTGAGCCTCACCATGTGATGATTATTACGTTTGTAAAACACTGTTGTCTTATTTCATGTGGGATGAGAGCTTAACTTGGCACGACAGGAGGATAAAATTCACAAATTCATTGATATTATAAGCAACACATTTATTTCATTCTGCATGTAAGGGCACACATAAATGTTTCAAGTTTTTTCAAACCTAGTTAGCCCAAAAAAGAAGTTAGTCAAACATTTAAATATCAATGCAGCGTGTGCGCCTACACTCTCTAACTAGGCCTTGGAAAAGATTGTTATCTGCACAAGAAGTGCTACATAGGCGCTTTTCCCCACCGATTCCCGTGCCGTATCAGCTAGATAGAACAGAGGCCACGGAGTTGTTTCATCATGTCCTCATAGTTGCCAACCTAGGCCGCTAATCCGGAGCAGAAGTACAACACAGATCCAGCGACACCTCTCTCTTCACTGCTCAGAGGAGGAACACAGCTTTCTGGGGGAGGCACTTGTTCTGTACCGCTCGTTTGGTGAGGAATCTTCAGTGGCAAATTACTCCCATCAAGCTGCAATGACAAGAAAAGGAAAACAGCGAGAGAAGAAGAAGGGGTCACCTCATTGGGGAGCGGCAGATGACTTCAGACTCTGCTTAAAGTTGCCAATTAAATTTGAAACTGCTAGGAGCGTAAGGAAAAGGAGGGAAACGGTAAGACAGGCAATGATTATAATGAAAACAGTTACGATGATGATGATGATGATGATGATGATGATGCATGGATAGTGTGGCGTGGCGAAACCAGAGTGCTTGCCACTTCCCCCGCCAACACAAAGGTGAGGTATAAGTATCAAAGCGACTAGGTGAGCGGAATGCGTGTGGAAAACAAGAAAGTCTTGGCCTGATAGAGGAAGAGAAGCGAGACATTTTACATCTTTTTCACACGGGCGCCCGCCTCTTCAGATTTCCGCCTTTAAAGTGATTTCCGTCTCAAACCCACTCCTGTCACAGGCAATAACACTCGACTCCCTTCAGCCAGGCTAAAACGAGTGTAGCTGGCATGCACAGCTACAGTATGTTTGATCGACTCCATTCTCTCGCGCCGCTCCTTAGCCTCCCCCATCATAAACTGCAGTCCCGATGACTCTTGGCTCATTAAAGGGAAGACCCTGATTTGTGTGGGGGGAGGAGGTATGAAGAACAGCTATGCAAATTAATACAAATTTTAGACTTAAACTTTGTTAGAAGTCGACTTTTTGGCAGTAAAATGTACTGCTAGTACTGATGTGAATCCAGGATATAGGAAATAGAAATAGGAAATAGAATAAAACAATTATCACTTGGAGAGTGTAATATTGCTCATACTATTATGAGCAATATTACACTCTCCAACTTACCATTTACTGTACAGTATTACTATTGGAGAGTTAAATAGAGTCTGGAAAGGAATGCTAATGTTTGGGTGCAGATCATCAGGGCTTCTTGGAGGATAGTAATAAGCTTTTAGTGGTCTATTAATCTGACAGAGAAATAAAATGGATTAATAATACCTGTGGACCAATGACCGATATGCCAAAGAAACCGAGAATGTATGCAAAACTTTCATTAATGAAATCTATCTATCTATCTATCTATCTATCTATCTATCTATCTATCTATCTATCTATCTATCTACCTATCTATCTATCTATCTATCTACCTATATTCATTTAGATATATCCTGTCTTTGTCTTTGCCTCTGTCTCTGTTTCTCTCCAGTCCTTTCTTTTCCCCATCTCTCTCTCCAGACAGTAAGTACTGTGACTTTGCATGGTCATAAAAGCAAGCTACATCCAGTTCCTAAGGGCCTTAAATTGATACTTAACTCTCAGAAATCTTTAGAGACGCAGTCAAATGAATATTTCATCTCCAACACCCACGGTCTGAATCCATCTCTCCACAAGAACCCTCCGCTCGTCTGATGAAGCCTATAGAACGCTGACCTGCTCACAAATGCGTGTGGACGCGCTCGTACATTCACGTCTGCGTCAATCTCTCACACAAAGTGGGACAAACTCATTTGGCTCTCTCTCTCTCTCCTTCTTTCGCGCTCTCTTTTCATCTTTTTCTTACACACACATACACATATACTTTGTGAGCAGCCAATCCCTATGCAAGTGGTCCCAAAACTATTTGAAACCCCAAGTGTGTTTAATTGGTTCTCCGGCATCTGTCTGTGTCACTGCCTGTGAAAAGAAAGACAGCCTAATTGGCTATTGTTATGAAAAATATTAGATAGAATCATGAAAGTGAATATGGGGTAATTTACTTGGAATCCCACACCAATTTGTCATTAGCTGACCTTAGACCAGCGACAGAAGGGAAATTAGATAGATGACTGAATCACCATTATAGCGTTTTTAGCATGTACAGGTATGGCAGGTGTGTATGCAGCACTCTTGTTGGGTACCTGTGCTTCTCTAGTGTGAAAATGGAATGAGTTTGTTTTTTCAGTTATTCACATACATGCACATTCATTTTTATTAAACACTAATTTCATTATTTGCCATTCACATATTCCCATACAAAACCACACATCACCCTACAGTACTAGTACATAGTTTCATTAGAAAACATTCATGCATCCACTTGAAAACATACATCCAAAATGACTTTTAATGATGTGCTCATTGCAGCTAATATCTTCAGTAATATTCAGTAATATTATTAGCCAGTGAAAACAGCACATTTCAGATGGTGGATCACTCATTTTGGAACTCTTAATGCAAACTTGAACGAACCTTGAACAAAAAAAGCAACATTCTTTGACACTAATGCTCACAAAGCGAATAAATGGTGCCAGCCTTGGCTGCTTCATCTAAGGCACAAGATTTAAGATGATACAAAACTATTACAAAATGATAGATACCATAGTATTAAAACAAATTATTGCACACTTTCCAGGGCTGTGAGTAAATTAGGCAGGGTTTTTCAGACAGGATGCTCTGTAGTTTCAAGATACTGAAGTGAGAATGTTTGTCAAAATGAGTAAAGAGTATATAAATGGACTCTGTAAAGGAGGCTAAAAGGAGATAGTGAGGAAGACCGAAGGGGGTATTGAGGGAAAATGTGGAGAAGTAATAGAAAAAAAGCAAAGGGAAGCTATGCAATTACTACACAATGTGAAGTCGGCCAGGAAAGAAGTTATTTCACACTCAGAGAGACAGGTTTTTGAAGTGAGAGACTGCGACAGCGACTGTATGAAACTGTGTGTGTGTGTGTGTGTGTGTGTGTGTGTGTGTGTGTGTGTGTGCGTGTGTGAGCATTGTATCTGCTGTTGTGTGTAGAAGAATATGCCAGCTGAGTTGGCTGCACATCCAAGAGTGACAAACCCAACTTCCCCCATCACCAGTCCCTCGTCCCTCCTTCTCTCTCTCTCCACTGACTCTGCTGACTCCACATCACACCAAAATGGCTCTCACAGCTCTTTGCTATTAAAAAGTGGGGTGAGAATGATGGCAAGTAAATAAAAGCTATACAATCCAACAAACACATGCAGATTTTTTTTTCAAATGTTATTTTTGCACGTCAAAAAATAAACGGTCACAAATCATAACCCCATGTCTTCCTGTCCCTGTGCCACCTTGGAGGCGGTCGGGAAAGGGCAGGACTGAACTGAGATAAAACTGCATTCAGGAAATAAACATGCCTCAGGGTGGGCTATTCATGTTTTATATGTGCAGTGATCATTCAGTATGACATGTTGCACCAACTGTCTGGAATCTGATACTGACACACATACACCACAAACAATAATCATTTTCTCCCTGAAGGGGATGAATGCGTTTAATCATGTGTATCTGTCCCCAGCTAATCTCGTATACTACCTATCAGCCTAATATGTGTTTGTGTACAGTTATGACTGTGAGATCAAGGACCTCTCATTGTTGTAGTGATTCAAAACCTTTGAAAAACTCCTCACTTCTCTTAACCAGTAATTTTGCTTTCCCATTTCTTTCTGCTAGGCACAACAAATCAAATCTTGTTATCACAGATTCAAACACGATTATAGTTGTGAGATGAAGTTCACCTAGGGTAGGTGAAGAAGTGGCACTCCAAATTTAAGGGCAAGACCAGGCTCAAAATTCCATATCAAAAGGTTTTAATGCTGGCACGTTTCGGCCGAGGCCTTCATCAGACCATAATGACATATCATCACAAACATGTATATAAAGCCATAGTAATTGCTTGGCCACACCCAACTGTTCAATCCAGATCATCCCCACCTGGGAGGGTGGGGAGGCACTCCCTTAATTGTCAACCATCTATTGGTCAACAAAATCCCATGCAGTCAAGAGCACATAGATTCAAAGACTCTGTTAAATACAGACCATTCCCACCTGGGAGGGTGGGGAGGCACTCACTTAATTGTCAACAATCTATCAGTCAACAAAATCACATACAGTAAAGAGCACATAGAGTTAAAGATACAAGTGAAAACCATTGTCTCACAAAATCACAATCTTGGTGACACAAACACAAAGACCCAAATCCCTCTGCTGCGTCACAAAAAACACGCAGAGTGCCACTTCTTCACCTACCCTAGGTGAACTTTATCTCAGTATTCTTTCAAGTTGAGCACTCACTGCCGATTGGCCAAGAGGATGCGCACCAGTTCTAGATCACAATTATAGTGGTGTCTTCTTGCCAGAGATTCAAAAGTTATCCCTTTGCTCACATTTTAACCTCAATCCGCAAGAACGGAAAGCATTTGTGTTTCCACTGTCGTGCTGATAGTCCTGCAGTCTTGTGCTGCAACCTGCCCACATCACATGCCACATCGGTGTAAATTCATGTGAATGGGAATTAGGAAGTGAGTGGTTAAAGTCTGCAAACCCAACACCAACCTACTACTGCACAATTGAACAGTTTTTTTTTTTTTTTCCTTTGGCTGCAGCCGTCTCCCCACCCAGGGCCAGGTAAGCCCTTACCTCTGCCTCAGATCTTGGTTAGCCCTGTCTGGCCCACAGGTATTCGCTAGGCCATTAGCATCTAAAACCTGGCCCCGACATAGCCCCACCAAGGCACCATTAATGGCCAGAAGTGACAATGGAAACACAACTGGCTCTGGCACGCACGAGCACAACTGCATTTGGTGTGAAAGTGGAAAACTGGCTATTCATACAAATATCACAGCATTGTGGTCCTTTGAAAACATTCAGTAATGTCAGCCAGTTGCTGAAAGCCTTTGCTGGTTAACTTATCACTCAAGGTGGCGTGATAATGTACTCTGCATATTGTCTCATCTTCATGCTGCTCCTCTCATGCAGACGCACTGGACACACAGCCTGCCCTGCAATTCCTGTTCACCACCCACATGCACCCAGACACGCCTGGAGGGGATCTGCACTCTGCTGAGTGCACCCCTCCGGTTAATTTATTAAACTACTTTATCAGAGTACTGAAGTAGACACAATGGAATATATGCATAAATAAGAAAAAAAAAAATAGTTATTTTAAAAAAAGTATTTGCTTGTCTGACAGTCCCAATATTCAGTCATTCCTGCATTTTAACTGGGAAAATGGTCAAGCGTGACCTCATATGGTAGGATTAGTTAAAGGCTATTGCGTTAGCTGAGTTACATGGTGCGACTTCATGGAAGCGGCAGTCTACATATTACTTTATAATGAAGAGGCCATATCCAAAATCATACATTAATTATGATGTAACATTTGAAGCATGACCTGCTGTCGATATGGGCCTGCTCCATGTAAATGAAGAGATATTACTGGCCCATAGCTTGTCTGACTGACTTCCTGAATCTAACTTATTAATAATTAAAAAGTCAGAAGGGGTTTTTAATGCTACAGGGGAAGAAACTAATTTAGGAAATTTCCTCTACACACAGATGTGATGGTACTGGATTGGACAAGGCTTTGAAATTATAAAGACATATTAAAATGACTGGAAGTCAGATAAATAAATTATTGGAAATTATTTGACAGTGTACTGATTTACCTTTTGTTCTTTAATTTTATGCAAATTTGTTTAAAAAATAGGTTAGACACATTCAGTAATTTTGTGTCAACTTGGATATACAACACATTGATGATTCCCCAAGACTGACTCTGAGACTGACATTGTCAAGGACAGAAAAATAAGGTTTATAATACAATCACATAGAATAATTTAATACATAAAGTGCTGCAGCAATTACCGACACAAAACCTTCACTGATGCCATTTTCACCCCCAGCAGAATTATTAAAAAATGCCTCCTGGGATGGACAGAAAACAGCAGACATGAGACCTCTGCAATATGACTTTTTTTTTTCTATTCCTTTTTTTTCCCCAACAGGTGAACATAAGAGTGTTGGTGCTTCTTATTCGAAATTACGGAAATAGGCTTCCAGCTGTGCTTCAGTGTTTTCATTTTCATTTCTACTTTAAAATTTTTTCACTAACCCTTGCATTTTTTATTTTTTTGTAAACTACAACTGTTCTGGGATGGCTCCACTCCTGCTCTGTCTGAGGGGCAGCTGGGTCTGGTTTCTTATGGGAGTGTGCAGAATCCCACAAATCTGTCGTAGTCAAAGATTAGCATATGGCCAGTGGGCTAGTGAACAGTATTCATTTCCAAAAGCTGAGGTAACAATGACAGAACTGCTACTGTCAATAATGAGACTGAAAACACTGATCATTACTCAGAGACAGCTCACTAAGACATGTTAGCTGCACTCCGAATATTAGGCCAAGCTAACAAACTAATCCTAGTTAAGTCAACAGAATAGACTTGCCATTGGCTTGGCATTAACATGTGGTAATTATTACAAGCTACACTGGTAAACAACATCTCATAAGACACACCTCTTTCAGCCAATCAGCAGGGAAAGTTGCCATCTTGACCGATCCCTAACCTCCGCTTCAGGTTTAGTTCAAACCTGCCCAGCACTTCTTCAGATATTCTGCCGACAGACAGACAAATGGGTGGACAGACGGACCGAGAGACGGGGCTGATCACATAACCCCGTGCGGGTGGTTTTACCTCCTTAGTGGGGGCAATTAATACAAGGATGCCTGAGGACCAGCTTGCCTTGAAGTGTCCACTATTCAGACTGCATTAACAGCAAAAGAGTGCATCCTCACCAAGACTTTCGCAGCACGGTCCAGAGTCATGGCAGAGATGTAATTGTAACTTAAAATGGGACGTCCTTGGACTGTGAAGCTAGTCTCCAGGCTGGTGTGAATGCACCGAGGGAAGCTACTATGGTTTCCACACGGCAAGAAAGTGAGAATGACATGGTCAAGGTAGTCAGCTGTGAAGAGCCTTTTCACAGTATGACCTCTCTGTCACTGGTGTCATTGGAGCTTCCACCTAACAGCAGGTATTCCATAACATAATAGATTTTTTTTTTTTGGCATTTCTGCTTTATTTGATAGCTACAGTAGAGAGAGACATGAAAGGCTGCAGAGAGAGAGGGGGGAGGTGACATGCAGCACATGGCCTGGCTCGAAATCTAACCTGGGCCGCTGTGGCTGGCACGGCTGATGTGGCGAGGCCGGCTGGCACGGCTGGCGTGCTGATGTGGCTGAAGGCTCTGAGATGGAGGACACAGGGACAGAAGGTACCACCAGAGACGGTTCAGAAAGGAGACAGCTCACTTTTGTTTTCTTGTATCGGTGTCACATGTGTTTTGCCACTGCCTTATCCCTAGTGGCAGTCCTGAGTCCACAGATTAGGATGGATTTTTTCTCCCTTTAGTAAATATTGGGCCCATTTTTCACCAGACACGTATTTTTTCAACATTCTGACACTAAAATGGCACATTTCACACAAACAAATCAGGAGAAAATCAGGAAAAAATTAACTGTGTTTGAGTCCTGTCTCTGCCTCTGATTTCAACTGCAGTGCTGCCAGCGTCGCTTTCCAACTGGATTAACAGAAATTTAAAGGGGACTTTATGTGCGACCATGACTCAATGCTTAAAACTGAAATTGTGTTTCTTAGCTTAATAATACTATTATTTTTTTTTTTTATTTAACTGTTTGTTTGTTGGAGGGGCTTATTGGACAAAAAGTAGTGCACCAGTCTATCAAAAATGCCCAAGCTCTGTGTGCCTAAGCTGCTCAGTCTACACCCATACTTCCATACGTGATGGGGGTACAGGGAGAATGCAGGAGACACGCCCATGCCACACACACACATACACACACACACACACACTGAAACAGACTGGGAAACAGAGGGAAACACATGAGGAGGCAGGACAAATGGGAAAAACTTTGAAACTAGGAAACACTAAAGCTGGGCTTACACTACAGGAGTCTAAGCCCAGAGTTTGGGACCGATTTATCCCTGATTCCACCCTCCCGACGATTGGATGAGGAATCTGGTCCGATACCTTGGCACTGATATTTGGCCCAGATTATCTGGTAATGTGAGGGGTTTTCAGATCCAATCTTACACCTCCCCACTACTTGCAGACTCATTGTGGCTGATCTTTTTCAAACATGTCTGATATTTAGGATTTTAAATCTGGATGATTACCTTCAATCATTGCCTGATACTTTCCAAGCGGGACCATAATAGCCAGTGAGAGAGACTGAAGTCTGCCATTGCCAAGAAACGGCAAACATTCAAGCCCTTGAGGCTAATGTTAGCCAGCATATACTACTGCTGACAGATATTAAAACTGACAGTTAAAATCTCACCTCCAGTTCTCACTGAAGAACAGACAACCCATGTTGACCACTTCTCCCCAACAATTTTTTTTTTCCCCAAACTCGTTTAGCCTTCTCTTTTGTTTTTCTCTCACTGCAAAGCATCACTAAAGCAAGTTGTTGCACCATCTCAGCCTCTGTTTTGTTTACATCTGCTTCCCCATGAGATCACGTGAGGTGGTGCATTGCTGCCTCTGGCACGGTAATCTTAGTAATATCCTGTAGTGCGTGCTTGTTTGAAATTAGAGAGAGGAATATCTGTGAAGTTTCTTTTTATGTGCATCATGACACCTGATTTCAAAATTAGTTAGGATTTTAGAAAACTCCTGTAGTCTGAGCCCAGCTTAAGGCAAGACAGGGATCGTGACAGTAAGATTGAATAAACATTCTGGTGATGCATTCATTAGAGGAAACATTTGATCCAGGCACTTTTTGAGAAGAGTGCGTGGTCCTTTCAAGAGACCTGTGCTTTTCTGCAGTTATGTTTACACTCAAAGCAAATATGACAGGCTGCTTACATACTTCAGAATGGAGCAGTTTATTGTCTGTCTGCTCTGTGTTTGCTACAGTGTGCATGTATTGTATCCAACTATGAATAGAACATACTGACTCTGATGACAGACAAAAAAAGAAGAAACTGAGGAAAGGTGTTTCTTTTGGGATACCTGCTTGTCCACACCCATTAGTGTCTAGCCAAGTTTAGTAACGACTGAGCCCAGCCCTCCAGCTTCCTCAGGCGTATTCTTTGCCCCTCATACACTTTTCGATTCTCTGCACCGACCACTGACTCCAACAGGACCAAAGTCTGCAGACTAGCTGACCAGCACAGACTTGGCCCGACTGTGAATTCGGCCTACAATCAGGGGAAAAGTTGCTTAGTCTAACGTCAGCTTTTTCAGCAACCCTGACTCTTTATGGTCAGAATTTTAAAAAGCTATGAGGAAATTACGAAGCCATTCTAAATGAATCATCTAACTGAACATTTACACAACATTTTTTTTTTTTTTTTTTTATATTCCAAGGCTGTCCTCTAATGTGCTCTGGTGAAATAATATAATCTTAGCTTGCAAACTAGATTATAAAACACTCCCCACAAGCTATTGTTGCCCTTACAGGCCTCAGAAGTCGTGTTGTCATTCATTAGCATTGTCATGACAGCCAAATAAAAAAATTTTAATCAGTGGGAGAAATGAGTGGGGCATTCTTAATTCCTTCAAAATGACATTTGGACATTTGCTTGTATAAAAAAAAAAAAAGAAAAATATTCATTTTTTTTCTTTTTTTGTTAGCAACATGATTATTTGGGTTGGAGCCACAGCAGAGTTCAATGGATCTAGTACCATTTAAAACAGAAACTTGTAGACATCCAAGTTTTAAATAACAATACCAGTGATTTTGAGTGTGGACCATGTAATGCACATTTTACACTGCAGCAAACCATTTTGTGAATTATGCAGAGGTACTAAAGGTAACTACACATACTAAAGACTAAGCATAATAAAAATTGATTTTGAAAATTGACCTTTTGGTTGAAACACCGACCCTATAATATTCTTTTTCTGAGGCTAACAAAGTCATTCACAACATTCATAAACCATGAATCTGATAATTTGCTGAGAAAAATCCGACCACTTGCTTTGGGAAACATCAAGTATCTACATTTTGTAGATATTGGGCTAAACATGCAAAATCACTGGTGCGATCCTTTAAATGCCAGGCTAAGTTACACACTGGGACGGGGATAATTAAGTGAAAACTACAGAAAAAAAAAAAAAAAAATGTGTGACTCTGAGCTCCATATTTGGGCAAAGCTTTGTGATTAATATTACGTCAGACTTCTAAGACCTATTATCACAGATATTAGGATCAGTCCAACAGGCAAAACCTCAGAGTGTCACAGCTGCTAACAAGCGAGTGACAAACAGAACGTATGTGCACACGTGGTAAAGGCGAGTGTGGTTGCTGCTGCTTTAGTCTGGAGCTCTGCTGGGAAACTAAATGACACCAAAGTGACCGCAGATAAGGTTGTGACTGTGACATCAAGATAAAGCTTTATCTGCAGCATGATTATCATATGAAAGGCTAAATGGAGCCTTCATCTTTAACAGGATCCAGTATCTCTACAGCTTACACACACATAAATACACAAAAACACAGTCACAGAGAGAATCATACATCAACTCTTTCTCTCTCTCTGTCTCTGTCTCTCTCTCTCTCTCTTTCTCTCTTTCGCACACACACACACACACACACACACACACACACACACATGCACGCGCTACATGTCCCCCTAATATGCCTGGATGGTGTTTGACCTAAGGCAAGTAGTGGACAGCAGAGGAGGTCAGGGGCACTGTTTGGTCTGAGTCACCAACCCCAAACACACACACACACACACACACACACACACACACACACACCCCACACACACAAAGCCCTTTGTTCATCTTTCATGTCCATTAAGAGCTGATGTCCAATTGCCCTAGCAGGACAGGTATTAGTCATGAGTTGCCAGTGACCAATGAGAGATGCAAGAGGTGTGAGTCACACTTGTCAGAGGAGAGTGAGTGACGGCTGAGACTGTGTCAAGGTTAATATAAGAAAAAAACAATGTGAATGTGTGCTGTGTCTGGATGTGTGTGTGTGTGTGTGTGTGTGTGTATACCCTATGCATATTTGTGTGCAAGCACAAGTGAGTGTGTATTTTGCATTTCTGCCTTTCAAATGACATAGAATAATGGGACTGCAAGTTCTTTTTAAGGCCACAATTCCATTTTATTATGCTGTCAGTTGAAAATGGGTATTATGATTGCGGTCCAGGCCAACTGTCATTTTGGCGAGGTGTTCGCAGAATATACAGGCCTTTCATGAATTCCACAAAAAAACGTTAAAGGGTTCTGTGGATTAGGTTTGGCAACAATGGATCCTTTCCCTTAAGCCAGCAAAAAAATAAAGAACATAAATTATGGGGAATATTGAAATGACCCCATTTAGCACTCTTGCAGTGCACTTCCCACAATTCAGTCTTGAATTTCTGCTGGTATATCTCTTGTTTATTTCAGAATGGCAAAAAACAAATCTAGAGAGAAGCTTACTGACAAATGACAAGAACAACAACACAGTGTGAGAGCTAATTGTTGAGCAGGAAATACCTACTTAATGGCTATATTGGCATCCTGCCCTCTAATGAAGACAGAGACAAATAAAATCTCTGTTCGCCTCCAAGCGAAAACCAATTTAGCTGAAATGTCCATGCAGACTGGTCTCAGTGGGCTTCACAGGGTGTGCAGCGCGAAGCAAGACCTGCTCAAATCCTCTCACTCATTCTGTTTTCCTCTCTGTCTCTTTCTTGCTCTGTTCGCATCGCGTCTCCCTTCCTTTCTCCATCTCCCCCCGTGTATCTAAGCACTGTCTATTGGAGAGTTATGAATTAGTGATGAGTTAATACTTAGGATGAATTATTGTGATGTTTTATTCAGTAAGGGTACTGCTTGGCTGTCGGAGTGTGTGTTGGAGTGAGTGTGTGCTCCAACTTGTCATGAAGGCCGAGTGAGTTCGACTCTAACAGAAAATTTAAGCCGATGCACATGCCGGCGTACACACATGTGTGTGTTTGCGCCTGCACACACACACACACACACACACACACACACTTACAAATATATACACATACTGATATATACACGCACCTTGTCAAGAGCATGGTGTTCATAAATGGATTATGATTAGGGTACTTACTCAGTGTGTCCTTTTTAAGTATGCAGGTCTGACAACAGTAAAAGAAGCCCAGCCACACACCCGAGGCCTGACTGCTGTGTCTACCATCCAGACATAATTCCATCCCCTGCCTTCTTTAGGTCCATCCTTTGGCATTTCTCATGACTTATTTAAACAGAAGGGAAGCCACAAGGAGCAAAGGCACAGGGGGACACCGGCAGAAAGCAAGACACAACAAGACAAGGCCACAAGAAGTGGAACATACAACTGTTAACTATTCATTACGGTGACTAATTAAACATTTACTCCATTTTCAAAGCACAGCCCTGAATACTGGAGCCACAGGGGAGGAGTGGGTGTTTGTTAGAATTACAGATATGATGCCAGAAAATGACTCAGATGTCAATTTGAAAATTTCTCATTGGCTGGACTCCACTTTCTGGTGCAAAATATGAACTAAAAGTTTTTACTCTTTCCAGCAAGGCATTGTAGATTTTACTTTTCACTGTGGCTTCACAGGTTCAGTCTTTGCAGGTTAAGGAAAGTTCCAGGTTCACCCTTAACAACTGAAAAAGGCCAAATGTGGCGGGATATTGTGGGTGTGAAGAAAAAACAAACAAACAAAAAAAAAAAAAACAGGTGAGACAATCGACCAGAAACCCAGAAAGAGAAATAACACGCAGAGATGGTTAGAAAGAAAAAAAAAAAAAAGAAAGAAAGAAAATATTCCAAGAGGAGACCATGACTCAGAATCGGAATCAGTATCAGAAACTCTCTATTGATCCCCAAGAGGAAATTGGGTCAGTTGCAGTTGCTCAAATTCTCAAGAGAAAAAAAAAACATATAGGCATAAGTAAAAGTAAAAGAAATAGAAAAGGAAAATAAGAAATATTAAAAAAATATGTGCATTAGAAATTTGAAAAAAGTGCATTATGTAAAACTATGTGAACTAATCCTATTTTGTGCATTAATCCAAATTTGTACAAAAGTATGTGCATTTTGTGCATTATGTAAAAGTA
Source organism: Myripristis murdjan (assembly GCF_902150065.1). Lineage (NCBI taxonomy): Eukaryota > Metazoa > Chordata > Actinopteri > Holocentriformes > Holocentridae > Myripristis > Myripristis murdjan. Next base: position 33,100,683 of record NC_043980.1, read on the forward strand.
TGTGCGTTAATCCTACAGTAATATTACAACAATAGATACAGAGATGAGAAATTGAGAATATGTAAAAAGTCTACCTATATACATATATACACCAGGTTATTGCACTACTGAATTATTGTGAAACCTTACAGGTGTAAATGATTGCACAGTGAAATAGTACCACAGCTCAATAGTGCACAGTTACACAGTCCATTAACTCAGGGTATCTGACCTCCATGGGAAGGAAAGACTTGCTGAGGAGTGACTTCCTGTGGTGCTCTGTGGTGCATCTCGGTGAATGCACTCCTGTGCTTGACCAGAGTGTCATGGAGTGGATGGGAGACATTCTCCAAGATGCCACGTAGTTTGGACAGCATCCTCCTTTCCTCTCATCACGGCCAGAGAGTCCAGCTCCACTGCCACAACAGCACTGGCATTACAGATCAGTTTTTTTGAGTCTGCTGGCGTCCACTGTTCTCAGCACAATAGCAAACAGGCAAACGCTGGCCACTGCACACTCATAAAACACCCTCAGCATTGTCTGGCAGATGCTGAAGTCTCCTCAGAAAGTAAAGATGGCTCTGGCCCTTCTTGTAGAGGGCTTCAGTGCTCTTAGTCCAGGTACTTGTAGTCCTCCACAATGTTCACACTGACACCCCTGGATGGATAGAGGATGAAGACCAGACAGTTCAATGAAAAGCGGAGGTCAGGTCATGAGTGGCTATGGGATATAATCCAGTTAAAAAAAAAAAAAAATCATGAAGCCTTCTGCAGTGATTGTTGGATTTATGGCACGGACAAGCAAAAGACATGTCATTTGTTATTGGCACAAGCAACTTGACATATACACATACTGTATGCTCACTTACTTAAGGCTGGATAGATGATTATGATGGTTTCTTGCTCAAATAATAAAGATAATTATTCTGTCTTTGGAAGCTAGTGGCTAGTGACTTTGGAGAGCAATGAGCCACAGGGTCTCTGAGCCAAAAAGTTAAAGTCAAGCCCTGCTCTCAGTGTATGCAGAGATAGCATTTAGGTATTAAACACAACCATGCAAACAAGTGTTGCACTCAGCAGCAAGAGGTAATTATTGTATATATTGTAGTTTCAGAAACAATACAACCATCCTTTGCTGTCACTGAAAAATAGTAAATACTGTATGTTGTAACTTGCAGTATAAACATTTTACTCTAAGAGAATTTTCCGCAGTAAAGTGAGAAAATATAGCTCAGTTGGAAAATATTGTCAGCCTATGAATGTTTTTTTTTCTTTCTTTTTTTTTCTAGATGTCTTTTCATATTTGTTCAGAAAAGCTTTAGCTTGCAGGTTCACAGGGAATTGCTGCCTCTGGTATATGTATGTAATTTTACAATAACACATGGCCAGATGCAGTAACATTCTCTGAAATTTCTCTTATTTTTCTGTTAAGAAAAAATATGAGAGAAGTCGACTCCAGATGCATCAGAGCTCCTAACCATTCTAATATGCTTTTACAGAGGTGCTGAATGTTGACTCCCACCTGGTCAGAAACCAGAGGTGTGTGCCTGAGCATTTCTTATGAGGATAAGGCAACGCCCCCTAAACAGTGCATAGGGGCAGTTGTTGTGTTGTAGCATGTACAAAAACTTTGGCACACACCCAAAACAAAACTGTGGGAAGAAAAGGAACTTGAAATCAAAGTTGGTTGTGATTGTGTGTTTTGTGCTGAGCCTTTGTCAGCACAAGTCAAGTTTCCCTTCTCGGGACAATGAAGGTCTGAACTGAACTTAAATGAGCAAATGAGATTTTCCATAGCGTCTACTAGTGTTACAAGAAAGTCAAAAAGTCAGCTATGGCCAAAAACCTGTGATGCTGTGAATGTGGTCTCAGCAGAGGGACACGCAGTCACTGAAATAAAATGAAAATGCTTTAATACTAAAATGGAGACCAAAAAAATGCATTAGCCAAGCCGAGTGCTCCATGGTGACGACTGCATGAGGACAGGACACAGACACTCACATTCATTCAAATTCACTCAAATACATTTCTGCTCATTTTTTTTTAATACTTGCCATAAGCTATAGGCTTTTTGCTGTAACTTCAATGAGTATCCAAATGCCTGAATTCAAAAAGTCTTTTTTTTTTTTTTTTTAAATATAATCCTTAAAATTACTCTAGAACATAAGATAATCAAACTGCGATAATGCAGTGATATTCATTTAATGCATTTTTTAGGTTTTAAAATGTATGTTTCCATGTGTTGGACAACCGATTTGTGGACTTAACAATGTGAATTTTTTTTCTTACCTTGGTAAGAGTGCTCGCGACCACTTGTGAAATATTCTTTTACCTATGAGAAAAGCAGAAATAAGAAAACACTTGTGAATCCCAGAAATCGATGGGCACTAACAAAATAACAACAAATTGTGGATAGGAACAAAAATAAGAAGAAATTTGTTCGTACATTACTTCCTGAATCTGGCCCAATGATGCAACGATAAAGAGCCAAATTTCACACCTTATATAATAAAGCCTATCTTTTTTAAGCATTAAGCATTTTAAACCATTAAAAAAAGACCAAGTGTTGTTTAAAATGGACAACAGAGTAGAAAATGACTCACTAATGAATGTTTTGAAGGTATTAGATATCTTAAGCCTCTTTGTTTACAAATAGTATTATCTTTTTTTATACTGAGCAAATATATCAGGTAACTTCTTTTTACCCCACAAATGATATAGCATTTTAACATAAATCCCCTTTTTTGTTACTTTTTTTTTTTATCATAGAGAGGATTAATTAATGATCCCATTGGAGTAATTCCACAAAAGATTTCAGTGCTTAAAAGCATCACAAAGCAGGCTCCAGTCCCTCTGCACCTTTATTTTGTAGTATAGTGAGAAAAGAGCGATCGAAATGAAGAGCACTCTGACACACAGTAGAAGTCTGTCGAAAACGTTCAGTCTCAGCCACAGTGTTTGTGTCAACAGCTTCATTATGGAGTCTAGACACACGTTATGTGCTGCTGTAGTGATGCTGATGCACTATGACTCTGAGTTTGATCATGGATATTCACACACACACACACACACACACACACACACACACACACACAAAGACAAAGACATAAAAAGGGATACATGTATGTGCTTTCATACACATTTTAACCCTGATTTTAGACAGCCAGTGTAAATAAGGATTTATGATTCAAAACTGAATGACAGGGTACAAATTTATCAGCTATCTTTGCCTGTTTTTTTTTTTTTTTTTTTGGAAACAGTCAGGATTGGTCTAACTATGGTTTTTGGTTTGTGGTTTTTGGTTTGCTTAGTACAGCTAGGCCCCTCAGATCTACAGATGAAGGGCTGATAACCATCCCACGATCTCGCTGAGAACTGTTTGGAGACAGAGCCTTCTCAGTAGCAGCACCAAAACTCTGTAATCGCCTGCCTGAGAATATAAGAACAGCAGAGCCTCTATAAACGATGTCTCAAGACCCACTTTTACTCCCTTGCCTACCCCGTGTAATGATTCATGAGATGTTTTGTGTTCTACGTGCATATGCATGGATGTATGTTATGCATGTGTTTGCATGCACTGTGTATTGATGCATTAAGAACATGTGTCTTGTGATAACCTTTTGCTCAATTATGTTTGTTGTAAAGCACTTTTGCACAAACCTGGTTTGTTTTTAAAGCGCTCTATAAATAAATTTCACCTTGACCTTGTTTCTGCATGGCATTGGTAACAATAACAGCAACTGGTAACAATGGCAGCAATCTGCATGGTAACAAAACCAGTCACCATGGTATTTGGTGGTTTATAGAGGGTAGACTGTGGTTGAGTATGGGTGACAAAATCCATTCTAAATGTATAATTTTGCAAATGAGTTCTTCTCACTCTGTCTCTCTTGCTTGCTTTCTCGCTCTCTAACACACACACACACACACACACACACACACACACACCCATAGGCGCATGCTCTCACACAGACACACAGGTTGGTGAGTAGGTTTTTATGTTGGGCAGGGGTATCCTATGGGAACTCAACAGAGGAGGTAAACAGTGGCTGACCTGCCTCAGATCAGGAGCACTCAGTGAGAGGGAGGGATAGGAAGAGGCAGAGAAGTTGGGAGGGTGATCGGAATGAAAAAAAGCAAACATGCTTTCTGTGATTCTCATACCTGCCAACACTCCGTTTTTTTCGGGATCTCTCCCGTATTTCAAGGCCATCCGGATTTCAAAGCCATCTCCTGGCACCCTCCTGTTTTGTCATTCCCAAGGATCTCCTGTTATTTGCATGGCCCTAACACTTTATAAGAAATAATCATCATACACAGATCCATAAGTTTTGTATATTTGTCTGACACTACCCAGGTTGTCAAATCGTCTGTGAAATACAATCAACACGCACAATCCCCACACGGCATGCAATTTCAACCCATCTGTCACCACAACCTGGCAACCCTCAACCTGATTCAAGGGGTGTGTGCACAGCTGCTCTCTATGCAGGCAGGCGGGCCAGCTAAAAAATCCAAAAACAGCTGTAAATTTAAGAGACTGTCCTCCATTAAAAAAAACCAACCCCGTACAGCATTTGCACCGCAGCCATTACATATTGTATTGTATATACTGTATGTATTAAAAGACCAGCAAAGTCTGCATAAGGAGGCTGGTGGGGTGACGGATCAATCAACATACCTTTCACTCAGCACAACCAAGTTCAAATCCAAAGTAGGGTAAGGTAGCTAATGTTTGCTAGTAGCAAATCACTAATATTAGTTAACTAATGTTTCGTAAACTTGACCCTGACCTTTTCTTAACCATAATGGATGCATGGGTTGGAGGCCTTGTTGAAAGTTAAACAGAGTTGGATCGAGGAGTTTCCATTGATATCTGCTAGTCACCGGGATAGTGGCCATGCCTTTTGCAAAGACTTTTGGGTTGATTTTAATATGGCACAAAATTATTTGAGCCAACATATAGAACATAAAAAATTCCAATTTTGAAACCTGAGTGTTGGCAGGTATGAATTGTCCACCATACATGGTACACATGTATAAACACAGCAGAAGGAAAGCAAGATGCAGAGAAACAGGTTGTCACCAAGTGTAACCAAATACAAGTTGAATTTCCTCCAAAGGGAAAACACTCCACACGGTGTGTCTGTGTGTGTGAACACAACAAAGACTTTAAGCTGCTCTAAAGAATTGCTTAGGGGTGATTGAAGTGAGGACCACTCAAGCTAAACTGACAATGATGATGATAATAAGAAGAAGATGAAGATGATGATGAAGAAGAAGACGAAGAATCTTTTTTTAAGGCGGCTGAGTCTAAACCACAGAGACAGTGAATACAGGGTCATTGTCAACTTACAAGTACAGTACAGTATATGTGAGGTCACTTCCAGGGGGCGATGTGGACAGAGTAAAATGAACAGAAGTCAATGGGACTTTTCTAGAAAATCATCTCTCAAAGTTATTTGTTTATTTATTTGTTTATTATTGTGCGTGGTGATAATAACTGTAGGGTGGTTAAGAAAATACCTGTTTCTTTGTGATTACAAGAATAACGTCTGGAAATCTTTCCCCCCTCTGGTTAGCCAGTCAAAACCACATAGTGTCAGCGCAAGTGGAAATCCTCTGACATTGTCATTATTTTATAACATTCGATTTCACATCAGCTTGCAGTTCAGTCTTCATAATAAATATTGGTCCATTGAACAATGACAGTAATATTCCAGTTACTTGTAAAAATTCAGAATCAAATGTAGTGATAATTTTTTAGCCCGACTGAACACCATATAGTCTTCTCTGATTGGCAAGTACTCAGCACTGCCCCCAATGCCCAAAACACTGCACTGCAACAGCTGTTGTTTTGCTTTCTCTCTCTATAGGCCTTCGTCTAAATGGTACTCTCTTCAACTGACCCTCAGCTATTTTGCATAATCCACCTCAAACTCTGTACTGTAGGCTCCTGTTCATTCATGGCAGTGTAGCACTGTGTCCCTGCAGGTGTATAAACAAGTATCTGAGTTTATGCCCTGTCCATATTTACAGAGCTGTGAGTTCCACAGGCACATAACCAAATAATATAATTTTAATGACCATTTACACCTGCATCATACTAATAGCCTCTCGTAGTTGTATAATTATCCCAGTTCCATCTCAGTATATCAGCCTGTATGTAAGTAATGGTGCTGCTCATTGAGATGACTGCAGTGTGAGATCCAGCTAATGTTAGCATCTTCACTGGGACCATTTAGCATGCAGCTAATAGTTTCCCTCCATGGGAGGCCATTAGAGCTCTGCGTCCACTGCTCTCAAAATGGCCGTGCTGGATCTGGCATGCAAGCTCACTATATCTCATCTGGGAGAAATGAATAGATGAAAATGTACACAGAACATGGACTTGTACACACACAGAGAGACAGAAGCACAGAGTATATCTCTTCCAGGGGATGTGAATATATGGCAGTGGAGATCCATTAGCTGTAAACATGTAGAATCTGTCTGCTGAACAGAAGGCATCTCAGTAGGGAGCCAGCCAGCGATGTGGAGGTGTGATAGCTTGATGAAGAATACGTGTACATGTGCATGGGTGCATGGGTGTGTATGTGTGTGCCTGAACAGTCTTGTTTTCACTCTCCTTGTAGAGCTTGTTATAACCTCCGGAAGCAGAGCTACCTCTGTGGGGGCGGACACTGTAAAGGTCCCATTAAGTGTGCTGGGCACCACAGCAGGCAACCAAACATCTGTGACCTTTGTATAAAACAAACAAGGGAAGCTTCTGGAGAACAGGTTGGAAAGTTACATTCCCTCCCCCACTCTCCACAAAGCGGAGAAAGGTGAACCTTACTCTAAAAGTTGGAAGAGGTGGTACAGGTACGTCATCTGGACCAGGGAGAGACCTGAACTTTTTCGGACTTCTTCAGAATCTCCTTAAGGTCCTATCTGATCAAACTGCAATGGATGGTTGTGTGAAACTGTCTTTTCTTTTCCTTTTTTTTTTTTTTAGTTGAAAATGAGAACAGTCAATGATGATGAAAGTTCTCAGGTGATAGCGAATGCGTCAGTATTCCACATTGCAGAAAAGAAGTTGCGTAGGTGCAGTGTGGGCAGTGGGCTTTTGGAAATTGGTGTGAAAACACTACTGCAGTATAGCTTGGAAAGGCAAAACAGTGTTTTTGTAATGAATCGGCTTAGCCAGGACATGTCCTCAGCTAACTCCATTCTTTGGGGTGGTATAGCTGCTTCAAGAACCAGTTCATTTGATCTGGGGGGGGGGGGGGGGTCACATTACACATTACACGCTCAAGCAGGATTGCCCCCGGTATGTACGTCATCACGTTTAAATACGACACACGCATGGCCCGACGTCATCATAATCAATATAGGCCTAGTTCAAATACATTCATCATGTGTTCCTTTTAACTAAAAGACGTTTTTGTAGGCTACCTTGTAATCAGACATGGGATGTTTATTTACCTTAAGTTTCTGAGGTAACTTCCTTCTTCAGAAAGGTCCAATTGACAGATCCGGTAGACCTGACCTGACTGGGTGCCGGTGCCGGCGCGGTGCCGGACGGCACCAGGTCTACTGGATCTGACAGGTGCGCTGCTCACACAGACTGCCGTACTTTCATTATAAACCGACTTTTGTTTATATGCGGTTGCAGCAGCACAACGGACACAACACAGACAACATGGTTGATTATTGATTGCGCAACGCGGTGATTTGCCGGTAATCGCACTGCGCACATTAAACGATTTTGCGGAGGCAGGGGGAAAGTTGCATGATTTACACCGTATCCACGTTCGCGCAGCGTGCGTGACCGTTTATGTGCTCGTGCATGAACGCTTGGGCGCGGTACAAACTTTGTAATGTGAGTAGCCTCTAACTCATTCATTTCATTGGATAATATGCCGGTGGGGTGAGGGGAAGTCCCTGATTGATCGAAAAGATTCTTCTGATTGGCTGAGCCTCTTGTAAAAGTGGCCCAGCCGCCGCCGCCTCTGCTCTGCAGGCATAACTTATCGATCACAAGTGGCTTTTCTCAGGCTCAACAGATAGATCACAGATGAACAGAACTGTTTTTAGTCAAAAGGAAAAAAAGGCTCTTGATTAGCACTTCAGCGTGAGAAATCGGAGGTGTGGCGTGAGAGCGTGTGAAGCCAATCAAATGCATGACTCTCATGGCCAATGCGTGAGAGTTGGCAGCTCTGCTTTAGAGCGTTGGTTTTCAAAGTGGGGTCCTTGAGCGTCTTCCAGTGAGGAAGTGACAGTGTTGATATGCCTTTCACGCACACTTACACACTAGAAATTTGATCCAGTATCACTGATCTGACCTTTAAATATATCATTTAAATCATCATAAATTTCTGTAAACATCCATTCCTTGCATTGAACCCTTAAAACACTCATCTCTGCTAAACAAAATTACATGTTGAGATGTTTTTCTCCATTAAAAAAAATAAATCCCTTCACACCTTAAAATGGCTGTGCACTTTTGCCTTCATTTCCTATGTGTAGATCTATGAATATGCAAATAGTCCCCGCCTCTGTTCAAATCTCCACCCACTCCTGCTGCCTGCATACCTGCTCACTGTCCTCTCAGCTCATCCAACTCAGAAACCTCTGCTTGTGTTCTGTTTTGCTAGTTACTGTGTGCAACACAATGGTAAATGGTAATATAGTAATTCAGAGTAATTCAACCATACATGTTCAAACTGGTAACTAATTCTGAAGAAGAGCAAATTGTATAGGGTTGTTTACAAGTGTACTTGGTAATGTATTCTAAGTATGGCTGTCTACAGTGTTAGAAACATATCAGTAATTGATAACTGGAAACTTTGGCTTGACTGTGTTATCAATCAGCTGATAATGTGTTGCTGATGTTAGATAAACCTTGGTCCTGATCGCCAGCTCTGACAAGTTACCTGCCTTGTAAAGATAAACACCTAGATGCTCCATTAGGAAGAAACACTTTGGAAAGTCTCTGGAGAGAGGCATCTTGTATACTTGGTCAGCCTTTATCGCTTTAGATAACAATATAACATTACTTTTAATGATTAAAAAATGTTACAGTATCATGATAAATGCAAATAGGTAGTGAGATACTGAGGCCATATTTGGTCAAACTGACTTGGCCTGCGTCAATCCTGTGAGAGCAACCGGGACATTGCGTTTTGACGACAAGAGGCAAAAGCAATGCACTATGACAAGCAGAGCACATAAAATACAGTACATCGCTATAGTAGTAGATTTTCTAAAAAAAAAAAAAAAAAAAAAAAAACACAACCCCCGAGAAAAAAACACAAATTAAGCAGATAAAAGTTTGCAAACCCCTGCATCACTCAAATGAATCCAGCAAGACCACGGGCAAACTATATAATGTGAGGCTTACTCACTCGAAAAGAAAAGATACAACCATCAAAGATACAACCATCATCAAATCATCTGAATAAAGTTATATTAAAATCCTTCATTATTCTTATTTTAATGCTTCATTTGAAATGTGACACTTCAGCTATAACTTAAAGGTGAATGAAGTAATCTATGACCTTTATTGACCAAGAAATTGCCACAATATTGACAGTTCTCAGTGGTGTGAAACGTAGGAATGCAAAAGTCTAATCATAATTATATTAATAGTTTCTTTTGTAAGGCACTTTTCTAAAACAGACATTACAAAGTGCCTCATTAAAAGCAGCATGTAAAATGTAGAACACTGCAAAAGAAAAGCGAAAGTAAAATGTAACTGATAAAATATGTAAATTGTATACAATAAATAAAACAACACATAAATATACAGTACAGGCCAAAAGTTTGGACACACCTTCTCATTCAATGCGTTTTCTTTATTATCATGACTATTTACATTGTAGATTCTAACTGAAGGCATCAAAACTATGAATGAACACATGTGGAGTTATGTACTTAACAAAAAAAGGTGAAATAACTGAAAACATGCTTTATATTCTAGTTTCTTCAAAATAGCCACCCTTTGCTCTGATTACTGCTTTGCACAATCTTGGCATTCTCTCGATGAGCTTCAAGAGGTAGTCACCTGAAATGGTTTTCACTTCACAGGTGTGCCTTATCAGGGTTAATTAGTGGAATTTCTTGCTTTATCAATGGGGTTGGGACCATCAGCTGTGTTGTGCAGAAGTCAGGTTACTACACAGCCGACAGCCCTATTGGACAACTGTTAAAATTCATATTATGGCAAGAACCAATCAGCTAACACAAGAAAAACCAGTGGCCATCATTACTTTAAGAAATGAAGGTCAATCAGTCCGGAAAATTGCAAAAACTTTAAATGTGTCCCCAAGTGGAGTCGCAAAAACCATCAAGCGCTACAACAAAACTGGCACATATGAGGACTGACCCCGGAAAGGAAGACCAAGAGTCACCTCTGCTTCTGAGGACAAGTTCATCCGAGTCACCAGCCTCAGAAATGGCAAGTTAACAGCAGCTCAGATCAGAGACCAGATAAATGCCACACAGAGTTCTAGCAGCAGACCCATCTCTAGAACAACTGTTAAGAGGAGACTGCGCCAATCAGGCCTTCATGGTCAAATAGCTGCTAGGAAACCACTGCTAAGGAGAGGCAACAAGCAGAAGAGATTTGTTTGGGCCAAGAAACACAAAGAATGGACATCAGACCAGTGGAAATCTGTGCTTTGGTCTGATGAGTCCAAATTTGAGATCTTTGGTTCCAACCGCCGTGTCTTTGTGAGACGCAGAAAAGGTGAACGGATGGATTCCACATGCCTGGTTCCCACTGTGAAGCATGGAGGAGGAGGTGTGATGGTGTGGGGGTGTTTTGCTGGTGACACTGTTGGGGATTTATTCAAAATTGAAGGCACACTGAACCAGCATGGCTACCACAGCATCCTGCAGCGACATGCCATCCCATCCGGTTTGCGTTTAGTTGGACCATCATTTATTTTTCAACAGGACAATGACCCCAAACACACCTCCAGGCTGTGTAAGGGCTATTTGACCAAGAAGGAGAGTGATGGAGTGCTGCGGCAGATGACCTGGCCTCCAGTCACCGGACCTGAACCCAATCCAGATGGTTTGGGATGAGCTGGACCGCAGAGTGAAGGCAAAGGGGCCAACAAGTGCTAAACACCTCTGGGAACTCCTTCAAGACTGTTGGAAAACCATTTCAGGTGACTACCTCTTGAAGCTCATCAAGAGAATGCCAAGAGTGTGCAAAGCAGTCATCAGAGCAAAGGGTGGCTATTTTGAAGAAACTAGAATATAAAACATGTTTTCAGTTATTTCACCTTTTTTTGTTAAGTACATAACTCCACATGTGTTCATTCATAGTTTTGATTCCTTCAGTGAGAATCTACAATGTAAATAGTCATGAAAAAAAAGAAAACGCATTGAATGAGAAGGTGTGTCCAAACTTTTGGCCTGTACTGTATAAAAAGGAAAATTTATTAAAATGTGGGGGAAAGTAAAATCAAATAAAACATCTCCCAGTGTGGGTGTATTTAAAAGCAGACAGTGATAAAGCTAAAGCTGAGCAGAGGTGCCCTAACACCAAAGGCCTGGTCATCCCTCACCCTCCGGTCAGAACCTTTTTTTATTAATTTGCAAAAATGTCCTATTAATTCAGACCATATGTTTGAACTGCATGCCTTTGTCTGTGATGTGGATCTGCTTTTGGCTTCCAGCACCTTTTTTTGTTTTTATCTTTATGTTGGTTGTGCACATTCCTGTTCTCTCCTCTAGACTTTGGATTTGCAATGTACTGCAATATAAGCAGGTGCAAGGCCTTGCAATGCCTTTAAGGTGATCAGTAAGCTCATTAAATCAATTCTGCACCATATGGGTCGCCAGTGAGGGAAAGCTAAGGTAGGCCAACCAGGAGTACCTCCTCTAGGGCCAGTTAAGAGCCTAGCAACAGCAGCTGCAATTGAGACAAAGTACCCCAAGTAATCTGAGCAGAAATCCATCAGAAATGTCTAGTGAGGCGATAATATATCTCGATGCAAAATACTGTAACTCATGCTGCTGGTTACCTGCTTGTAACATCATCCTGCACAGTCAAGCAGAGAGTAGCGAGATTTTTTATTTATTTATTATTATTTTTTTTCTCCCAAAAGTAGAGCAGAGGATGATAAGTGAGTTCTGAAAGCCAAAAATGTCAGCCATGGTCAAATAATTGTTGAGTTAATGGTATCATATCACAATATGTATGAAAAAAATGTCCAGCCTGAGGCACTATTTTGTTACCCAGTATCATTTCATTACTATTAAAAATTACAGTGCCCTACGCCCTTTGTCAAATCTATATTTTGTTGATGTTGTTGTTGGTGTTTTCAAATTTGTCTTGATATTTATAGCACCATGGTAATAATATGGCAAATAGAGAGGGTGCTCAGTGCCTTGTGAGCCTGCATTTTGACCGCCTACCTTCGTGATCAAAATGCACCGAGCCAAGTGTATGAATCCTTCTTGTTCTTGTTCTTGTTCTTATTCTGTTTTTTGATTACAAGACCTTGTGGGAGTAGGTGTCGGTGGTCGGAGAACACCCTCCCAGTGCGGTGGTTCAGAATTCACAAAATCTCCAGGCTTGGCTGGAGAGACCCAGCTCCACTCACAGCCACGCAATCATGTCATCAACTCAGATGGAGAATGGTTTGGTCACTGGAGGTCAGTCAGATGGGGAGAAAGAGTGTGTGTGTGTGTGTGTGTGTGTGTGTGTGTGTGTGCGTGTGTGAATGTAATCACAGCTAAAAATGAGCATATTTGTGCGTGTATGTGGGTGTGTCATAGAATCAGAGAAAAAGGAGGGACACAATCCAAGTGTGTGTGTGTGTGTGTGTGTGTGTGTGTGTGTGTGTGTGTGTGTGTTTTGCATCAGAGGATGAGGGAAGTAAGTTGTTTCAAGCACATTAGCCAGTCAGTAATTTGGGTTGATTTCAAGTATGAGCCATTTAGTGCCAATCAATTCAGCTGAGAGCTTTTCACCAATTCCTTCTGCAAGAGGAGGACAGCATGTGTGGGTGTGTGTGCATATGTGTGTGTGTGTGTGTGTGTGTGAGGGAGAGGGAGAAAGAGAGAGATCATATTGGCCTGAGATTGCATATGGAGAATGAGCTGGGTGTTGTGTAGAAATTTACAACTGGAAAGAAAAAAAAGAGGTGCTTCAGCCTGCCCGTCTCTTCAGTTAAGTTTCATCTCACACACACCCATGCTTTCACAAGACAAAGGTGTGTGTCAAGACTCTCCTTTTATTGTGTTTTGTTTTTGTAAGGAAAGTCAATAGTGGTTAATGCTTTGACTTGCAGTTTTAATGTACTTGAGCCACAGATTTCTGCAAGCAACCCAAGTTTTAGAGACTCACAGAGAGAGTTTGAAAGAAAGAGGGAGATAAAATTAGAGAAAACGGCATGTTGCCGTGTGCACATGCTTAATGAGCCAAAGCCCATCATTTCAGTCAGTCATTATTATTTGGAATCATGCACAGAGCATATGAAATAATAGCCAACATGGTGGGATTTTACCTTTGGAACCTTACTATTTAAAATACTTGTAAATTTGTGCACATTGAATGGTCTGATAGAGAAATAGGAAAAAAAAACACAGATGTAAGATTAAATTATAAAAAGCAGCTGACTACATAATTATGTGACAGAATGTAATTTGCTCGCTGTCACAAGCTCCCGCCGTTTCCTCCTTCTCCCATAATGACTTCATTTAATGATCTCACACTGCCACAAGGTGCTCTTTGGACAAAAGGACCAGGAGCAAAGGACCAATGTATGAAACTTGTGACATTTTTCACTCTGCTGAGGCTCTGATTGGTTATTTTAAAGGTTTGACAGGCAGAAAATGAAGAAGTTATTCCGGTATAGCTCCCGGTGTTCTCACTAGATGTCCACAGGCAACAGTATGCCTGCTCAAGCATCTATGTGAAGTCCATTATAATAGCATGATATACCGACATACTGCACATTATGTATATTATGTTAAAACTCTTGAGTTTTTACTATGAGGAGTGTGTGTCTTAAAAGAAATATACTTGTAAAATTTTAGATATCATCAGTCTGTGATATCCGATAAATTCACAAGTTCCTGTGTGATCAGGTCTTGTAATTTACCTTTTTGCGTCTTTGTCTTGTCTGCTTTTACTTCAGGTCCCGACTTCCTACATGACTTTTGACAACCTCCAGAGAGGAGCTGTGAGCTTGTTAAATATGGAGGAAGACAGAGCTACAGAGTGACACAGAGTTTTTTTTTTTTTTCATTCAAGAAGAGCACAGGTTTTTGATTAATAGTCAAACTTTAATGTCTTTTTTCAGAATAATGTTGGAAAAAAAAATGTTTTGTCGCATATCCATGGAGACATTTTCATTGAAAGTCTTTAATAACACTGTGCATTCTTCTCATTTGTGTTTCTTATCCATTAAAAACAACACTGTGTTTTGAACACCACCTCACGAACTGCTGTGCTTTTTATTCTCTGCTTTGCTTTTTGGTATTATTATGGAGGGCCACATAACTCAGAGAAAATGAGAGGAGGTCTGGTTATTTTGGAATATTTTTGGAGGAAATTACAAAGCCAGTTTTAAATAATGTCTCCATAATAATTGCATTAACCTCATCGACTGTATATAGTAAACTCCACTGAAATTTAAGATGCTCAGTATAGCGTACTGATCAAACATCCACACTCTCATATTGATGACACATATCCTATGGTTTATGAATTTCAAAATACATGGAAAGCAATGAAGCCTCATCCACTTATACATCGAAGGTATACATGACAAATTCTAAACAACTTTCTAAATGCTCAGTGTGAAATTCTGACCCAACATGCATTATGCATAGTCTATGAATTATGAAATACATGTAAGTCAATTAAGCCCCAACTAGTCCCAATGTATTTCACATTCTCTTCAAGAAATGCTCCTTTTCTAGTTTTCAATGTCATTTATCGACAAATTGTCATTCATAGATAAAATTAGACAAAATTGTTGAATATCATCATCCATCTCTGTCTTTTGCAGCCACTGTGGTTCAGTCTTCACTGCTGAAACTCCAGCTTCTAGTGTTATGGAATTACTTTTGTTATCTAGTACAATGCAGCATCAGAGACACTCACTCCATTTCTTACAATTCTGGGGAATTGAGCAGAATGCTGAAGATGTGTATTGCCAATACATTTGCATAGTGATGTGCTGCTGTTTTTTAAAAATGTCACTTTCTTGTCAAATAGGATATCTTTTGCAGCCATCTTTGTAGGGGAGGGGAGAGCTCGGACTGGCTCCCCAGAGATGGTGAGCCAATCAAGGTGAGAGTCAAGATGGCAGATAAAAAGAGAGATAGTGGACTTAATTGTGAGAGCTTGGCAATCTACCTGACATCACAATCCACTCCATCCAAAGTGGAGCCTTTAACCCTCCTGTCGTGTTCGCGGTCAAATCTGACCGGTGTACAAGTTTTCTCTCCAAAAAATGCAGTTAATTTCATCTGTTTGTCATGAGGTTCCATGACTTTGTTCACACATGGCATCTGAACACATAAAATAAATTTGGAGAATTTTTATTAATTTTTGAATGTTTTATTTAACTTGTATACACCCATCGTGTTCCCGGTCACAAATGACCGGTCACTAGAAATGAATGGGTAAGACTACAATTAGTGTATAAAATAGAGTTAAACACATTCTCACACTCCTTTCCCACACCCCAACATGCAGGTGTCTTTGAACAGACACAGATGTGTGTGAACACACACACACACACACACACACACACACATACACGCACACACACACACACACCTTATACCCCTTTCTGGCTTCCATGGCAACCCCCACAGGAAAGTATCTCTCTGACTTCTTTCCCACACCCAACATGTAGGTGTCTTTGAGCAGGCACACACACACACACACACACACACACACACACACACACACACACACCTTATAACCCTTTCTGGCTTCTATGGCAACCCCCACGGGAAAGTATCTCTCAGACTTCTTTCCCACACCCCAACATGTAGGTGTCTTTGAGCAGGCACACACACACACACACACACACACACACACACACACCTTATACCCCTTTCTGGCTTCCATGGCAACCCCCACGGGAAAGTATCTCTCAGACTTCTTTCCCACACCCCAACATGTAGGTGTCTTTGAGCAGGCACACACACACACACACACACACACACACACACACACAAACACACAAACACACACACACACACACACACACACATGGACACAGACACACACAGACACACACAACTTTGCCCCTTTTTGGCTTCCATGGCAACCCTCACGGGAACCTACCACGGGAACTGCCAACACCTGACACCTGACACCTGTCACCTGTCAGGTGTCAGGTGTCAGGAAGAAGACCCAGCTGAAGTTGTGGTCACCTTTCGGTCCAAAAATGGTCATTTTTCCTGGACCTCATCCCCACCTGAGAGGAACGGTCAGCTTCCATGTGAAAATGTCATGAGGATGACTAGCTAAATCATAGTGGTCAGTGCTGACGGGAACACAAAAGATGCTGTTTTTTTGCCACTATTTAGAAAATTGAAATGTTTTCAAAACAGTGTCCTTGGAAAACATTGAAATGAAGTACTCTGTGATAAATACTACAATATGTTTCATCTGAGTATTTGTTATAGTCAAAATAATATCTATATAATGTTTTTTTCCCTAAAAAACGAATGGTATGATCTCAGGTAAATCAGGCCTACAGCACATACATAGCAAATAGAAGTTCAAAACTTGTCATTTTCACAAGAGCAGAAGTTGATAAAAAGATCTAACACAACATTAGGTGATAATATGTATCATTGTGGATTTATAAACAAATACAATGTTACCGGTCACATGTGACCGGGAACCTCATGAGTGTTAGCCCAAAATGAACAGAATAGGAGGGTTAAATAAATAAATAAATATCGTGACTGCAAAAACATCTCTGGCAAACAAACATGAAACATGAACTTGAACTATGGACCTGTGCAAAGTGGCTGGAGGGGTTTGTAGTCTTCACCGAGTTGGAAATACACCTTGTAAGTACACGTATGGTTAAAAACATTCCAGTAATGTACAAAACTGTAAATAAAGTGAAGTTTTTGACAGAACCAAGGTTAAGGCTTCTTACAATTACTATTAAATACAAATTCTTGCACATGGCAGAGAGTGTTCTCCATGATGAAATTCGCCTCTCTGTGAGGTCAACCTCTCTGCTCTGAGCATTTGAGCAAAAGCAAAGTCGTAGCAGTGATGTACAGTTGTCACCTGTCAGCACTGCAAAAAGAAAATGTTTTCAGAAATTCCTATCTAGAGAGCGGTTTCAAAAAGTTGTATTTTCAGTGACCAAAAATAGCTTTTTGTGTGGACATGAGGGAAAAACAGAAGAAAGCAGGTGCGGTTAAATCGTCACCAGATGTGGACTTTGATTAACAACCACAAGACAAAGATTCAGCTATTCAGCTATTTCCAGTTTCGTGGTATGAATGCATATGCTGAACAGTGTTACTATACAACAGTCTCCTAAAATTATGATCCTATACAACTTTACATTCTTAATGATTTTTAGAGGGAATGTATTTTGTCGCAGATTACATTTTACATTACAGTTTCTCTCAAATGTCTTTCTGCCTTTAATAGCATGTCAGTATCACATGGATAGGTATAGGCATCAAAACCATTTTGCTGAGGTTAGGGGAAGGTTAGGGTTAGGCATTAAAAAACACTTAAGATTAGAGAAAGGTTAGGTTTGGGAACAAAAACAAAAAAACAAAACAAAAAAAAAAACAACATAAGCTAAAATCAAACACGGCTTGACACAGGGCTTGAACTCGGTTTACCTGAGTGTATATTGGTTGTTTGACCCATGCTACCCAGTCACCGTATCTTCTTCCTAACATGGACTTTGATCTAAGTTATTACAAACGTTTTTGTCATGGGTCATGAACTGAGATATTCTGCGACAAAATGCATTGCCCTCAAAACATAAATGAGAGCTGAGAGCAGTTTAATTTAGGCAACAGGGTTGTATGATGAGCAGTTGACATGACAGTGACAGTGACAGAGGGAGAGAGAGAGAGAGAGAGAGAGAGAGAGAGAGAGTTACCACTAAGTAATTGTTGTGTAAGGTAAGGCTGTTGTCAGTGACAGCTGCTTGACATCCAAGCAGCCAATATATCTGCAGTTAGTATCAGTCAAAAAGAGCTTTAAAAAGCAATACCTGTGGTTGGTCCAAAAACTAGGCTATTTTTTCTGCCCACATGGCTGGCTGTGAAATTTGGCATTTTTGTGACCTTTTTTTTTTTCTGGGCGAATGGCAGCATTGTAATACAACTGCAACATTAGCAAGAAAACTCATATGGTCTTTTCTTTACAGAACAGTTCAGTACCTTCAGGACCTTGTGTTTGATGCAAAGGGGACACTGCAAGACAGACTGTATACTGTCCACTGTGTGGGGAATATACTAATGTACCGCTATATCAAACCTAACATAAACTGGTATTAGTTTACCAGGGGACATCTATGATGATTTGATTGCCTCTATTAGTCTTGTCCTGTCTAACTAAACTGTGATGACTGTGTGAAGCGGTGCAGGGAACTTTAATGGAGCCTCAGGTGACGTGAGGCCAGGCATATACAGCAATCACTGTTTTCCTATAGAACAAAGTTCAAGATGCGGTCACTGCATCGGGGGTAGGGAAATCCTCTTTACAGTCAACTATGTGTGTGTGTGTGTGTGTGTGTGTGTGTGTGTTATGAGTCTCTCTAACTGTATGTCTGTGTAACTGTGGGTCTAGCTGGTAAGGAGAACTAATTTTCTGGTCCACTTGTTCACCAGCTTCCTTCAATTAAAGCAGGGGTCGGTGAGAGGGCTCCACTCTGACATCAATTCTGACCAAGCGGGCAAGAGGCCACTGCTGAGACAGGAACAAACTTATCTTGTGTGTGTGTGTGTGTGTGTGTGTGTGTGTGTGTGTGTGTGTGTGTGTGTGTGTGTGTGTGTGCATGTTTGTGCACTGTTGGGGCATCTGTTGTGAGTGTTTGCAAATGATGATGTAGAGAAATGAAGGCAAACTGACGATTTGGAAAATTATCTAAATGAACAAACTCCATGTTTTGCCCCACTTTTTATATATCTTTGTAGATTTCAATTATACACTTGACTATATCATCTATATAGTGGACCTATATAGTTGTAGATTTCAGTCCAAAATGAGATATCCAACCATTTGAACTGAATTTGAATTTGAATTCTGCTCTTAAAATGCTGGCAGAGGAGGAAAGCTCAATAGGAAATGTTCCGGAAGATATTAAAGGAGAGCATTATAGAAAACAGGTTGCTTGTAGTTTTGCTGACTGGGATGTTATTTAAATCATGTTAAAAGAGGTTGGTTGTGCCTCTTCATATTTAATGACAGCTTCACCATGATGTCACCAGAAAAACAAACCAATCACAGTTGGGCCCAGCTGTTTTGTCATAATTGGGCCTCAACAAAAGTCAACTGATTAAATTTGCTTCAGGCTGCCTCTGTGGGGGTTCAGCCGTTGTTAATGCCATGGAAGGGGGTAGAGCACAAATACGACCAGCCAATCAGCAGTCACTGGCTTATTAATACTGAATGAATGTCTTCAAAACGGCTTGCTTGATTCTAGATGCAAGAAGAACCCTGCAAAATAGGTTACCTGAGATATTTCCTCTCAGTTTTCTCATTCAGAGAGAGAGAGAGAGCGAGAGAGAGAAAAGCTCTTCACTTAAAATGACACTTTTAACAATACAAATGGCAGCATGGCAAATAATGTATGGGAGCATGTATTTGTCATGCATTTTTCATGGATTTAGAGGATGTGTGTGTGCATCCAAAAATCACCATACAGGCCAGTGGTACCAACAAATTTGCAACCCAGTCAAAACAAATTGGCAGTGTGTTGTACTTCAGTGTTTCTCTCCCTTCAACAACTACTGTCAAGCTGCTTTACATATTCAGGCATTCTTTGACCAAGCTTTCTCATCAAAAGTTGATAACCGCAATCAGGCTGAATCAGTGTTTCGGTGATAGTTATCAACCCGTTGTTGAACACATGCTTTGCAAATCAGGCTCTGTGAAAAGGCTGGAAGCTGGCCCTATAAGGACAAGTCCTGCCCCATATTTAACCTCTGAGGGACAAAAACTAATCCTTCAGATACAGGGTATGTAAACATGTATTTGTGGCTAAAAGCAGCACTTGCTATAACCAAGGCCAGAGAAGAAAACCTCGCAGAGAACTGTGTACATACATAAATTAATACATTCTACCTCAATGCCCAGTACACTCTCACTAATGCTCTACAGTTTATTTACAATGTGACAGCTGCATATTCCACAGCTCTAGCCAACAGCATATTTAAATTACTGACAGCTCAAGGAATCACACCATTTATTCATAAACTTTCTATACAAGAGACTCAGTCTGTCACTATCCCACAATTAAAGCATAAGTGACTTGTCATATCAGATTATGATCACAGCTGATCATATTATGGGGAAACTGGCAACAATATCAAATAGTAAATCTTAAAGGAGTACGCCAGCCTTTTGGGCAAAATACTCTTTTCTGACTTCCCCAGACTGAGACAAGATGTTCGATACCATTTTCAACTCTGTACGTCCAGTGGTTCAGTTCCTATGGGTGGGATTTTTCTTTTGGCTTACCATAAACACTTGACGTCTATGGGAGTCATTAGTCTAGCTCCATCAAAGTGAAAAAATAAACCTCCCAGCAACTCTGAACCTGCCTTATTTACACAGTGTATCACATGTATTTGAAGAATGTCTTGGAATGAAAAAGAGAAAAAATTTGTCTAGAACTTGGAGCATTCCTTTAAAACCCAATTCTGTAGCACACTGTGTGTGGGTGTGGGTGTGTGTGTGTGTGTGTCTATGAGTGCATGTTTGTGTATTGTTGGAACGTCTGTGGGTGTGAGTGTGTTTTTGTTTGCCGGTGATGATTTAGAGAATTAAAAGCAAATTGATGCTTTAGAAAATTAAAGGCAAAATAGCCAAGGGGTTCTTCTCACTGAAACTATGCTTTGCGTCTAAATGAACAAACTCCATGTTTTCCTCTTACGACTATATACTTGTTGATTTCAGTGCAAAGTGAGATATCACTATTTGATATCTCACTTCAATTCTACTCTTAAAATGACTAGCAGCTGGAATGGCTAGCAGAGAAGGGAAGCTCATTAGGGTGTGTGTGTGTGTGTGTGTGTGTGTGTGTGTGTGTGTGTGTGTGTGTGTGTGTGTGTGTGTGTGTATGTGTGTGTGTATGTGTGTGTGTGTGTGTGTGTGTGTGTGTGTGTGGGTGGCTGTGCGTGCATGTGTGTTTACAAGATAGGAGTATGCACGCACATCCAAACTAAAGAGGGCAGGTGCTGGGCTGAAAGCAAGCAAACAATGAAATAGACAAATAAACAACTCGCACACTGCAGGGCTCCAATGTCCGCTTATTTATAAATAAGTGGACACTGGAGTGTGCAAGCTGTTTGTCTCTTTCACTGTGTGTGTGTATGTGTGTGTGTTTACCTCTGCTCTCTACATTGTCATGTCTAATACGTTTTACAAAATGCCTGATTTCACTTCAAAACTGTCAGTAAAATGATCCTCGTTAATATCAATTGTGATTAAAAACCTACATGGATTGTTCTCGGCGTTATTTATAGGCCTATTAGTTGCAGTCCTGCCAGCTTCAACCACACTTGGAACACAAAAATATCATCTTAAGTCATAAGTAATTTCTGTGCCTTCATCAGACTTTAAGAGTATGGATTATAGACTGTGTCAAATTTAAGTGCGCATATTGCTACTGGCAAACAGAGGAGAAAAAAAAAAAAAGAGGAGGTGGATTGGTGTGGGGCAAACCTCCACCAGAATGCACCTCAGCTCGCATAAGTATTGTATTCTGCTGAAAATCAATATCTTTCACAAAGGCATATGAGTGGGGGAAGCCAGAGGATTATGCTGGTGTGTGAATGATCTTGCCCTTTGCACAGACCTCCTGGCTACCTGCTCACCTGTGTCAACCGTACCCCCCAGAAACAGCGATGCCGCTTTCCAAACGATGTGTTGGTTAAAGGGCAGATAAGCTGCAACAGAACCTGCCCTGTAGCTGGTCAGGTGTGCAGGACGAGTAACCATGGTGATCAGCTCAGGTTAAAAGTGAGCCACCTTTGTGACATGGAAAACTTTGCTTAAAGTTACCTGTCCAACCCCAGAATCTCCTTATTGACTACACCCATCTCATATGGATGAATTAATGTAATGGTACCGCTTTACATTAAGACTACGCTTATAAAGGATTTATGACTGGTTCATAATTACATTTATTAAAACACTAATAAATAATTAAAGAAAATCATTAATAGACAATTATAAATGCGTTATAGCTCGGGTTTATTAGATTGATGCAGGCTCACTATTTGGGCAGCTCAAGTTCCTGCTGCACTACATCTATTAAATGAACACACCACCACTGTTTTTTGAGTTTCTGACAATCTGGCACAGCAGCGCTAGCCACCGATTAAACTCCAGCAGTAAAACTACTTGGCCAATATTAAACAGCTCACAATTTGTAAGATCTACAGTGTAGCTATTGTTTGGAAAACAAATATGGGCCCACCCTTGCAGTCAAACTGTGCCAGTAGTAGCAGAAATTATCACCCCAGTTTCCTTCTTTTTCATGGCCATCGGCTCTGGCTTCTTATTTCTAAAAATACTTCTACCCACTAGTTTTAATCCTGTCACTCAAAATACCACTGTGCGCCCCATAAACCTCAATAATGTTATTGTCAGTAGAGACGCTGTCGGCTACTGCTTTTAAAAATATCTGTGTGGAGTTTTAGACAGTTGAGAAATATTCTTTCTTCTGTATAATGATCAATGCCCAGAATCACAACATACTCCCCCGAAGAGCAGCACAGACTCTGCTGATGTTGTCCCTCTCTGTTAGGATGTTTACTTGGTCTGCCTACATTAAAATAGTGCTGCCTTTCTGAGTTGTTGTGCTGACTATTTTAAAACCAATTTCCCATTTCCCCTCCTGTTGATATCTGTGGTGCAGCGCTGCGACGTTACTCAGATTAAAAGTTTAGTCATGGATGTTTCCCGAAAATCAGACACAGTTCTATAGGCTCTCAAATAGTTAAACTGTAAAGTCCACTGATTAAAAATTAAATAGGGTTAAAATAGTGTGCACTATACCTTTACAGGCCACTAATTAGCCGTTCAGTAAGTACATCAGTCATAACTTACAGCGCCCCCTGGTGTGGCTGCCTGTTGCAGTAGCTCCAGCTCAAGAATTTCCCAGTTCGGGATGAATAAAGTACATCTATCTATCTATCTATCTATCTATCTATCTATTGATTTTTATAATAGTGGCCCTAAAAATGTCTACTGATGTTTTTTTTGTCTTAGAAAGTAGTATAAACATTAGTAGCAGCTTTGTAACCATGATCCCAAAATGTTTAAAAGATAATGAGGTAATCATTAACCAATATATCATTTGGTCCCGTAAGATAATAATGAATTGATACTTAATGGTTAGCTAACATAATAGGAAAGCCATGACTTATGAGATACAAAATGATTCATTTGATTACATCATGCAGGATATTCATTGTGGTTTCATTAATCAGTTACAATAACGCTGATTAAAAATGGTGGATTTTACAAAGAAAAAGTAAGAAAGATTGATTTTGAAAAATCACAGAATTTACTAATGAAGAATAAAAATAGATGAGGTGAACCTGGAGGAGGTTGTCCTGACAAGTCTGCCTCCTCCTAAGGTAACAGCCAATTTAATGTTAAACACCCTATAATCCACAAACTATAACTCGCTGCCAAGCGCGACTGACATTATTGCAATGAAGATAATAATGTAATGATCCCTGTAATATTTACCACTTGTGATATTCAGCTGGAAAACCACAAGGCAATGAAGAGAAACCACACGTGTGGGGCACAAACAGGGAAACAGTAAGAAAGTTGTAGAGTGCTATGGGTTTGAACGCTCAGCTGTGTTGATCATCTGTTTCTGCAAATGGAGACGTAAAGAGTGCTGGTCTAGGATCAGATATTAACTTATGATGCAAAACTGATCAGTGATCAGTGATTTGGAGTCTTGTTCTTCCTCTGATGTGGGCTGTACTGGGTTTCAGAAAGTAACACAAAAGTGAAATAAGCAGTAATCTAATTACTTTTTAGAGAGAGTAATTGGTACTATAATGTGATTAATATTTGTAGAAAGTAATGAGTAATTTTAATCATTTACTTTTTTTGTGACCTACCTAAAAGTGATGGCTAGTTGAAGAGATGCTATTGTTATTTAGCTATCAAGCTAAAATACAGATGTTAAAACAAAAACAGTCACACTCTGGTACATCTGTGATGGAGTTATAATACTAAACCTAACGTCCAACTCAAAAACAATGATCTGCTGGATTCTGTTGCGACAGAAATACAATCAGATGTCCTGAAAGATGAAGACCTCTGCTATGATCAAAAATCTGTTGGTCACACCCAAGAGACCAATAGCTGTGCTGTGAGTGAGGAATGTGGCCGCAATCATAGACACACCCCGATAGTCACAAACTACTTGGCTATCTCGCTGTATTTATATGCCCATTTTCCCATTTTCCAATATTTTCACAGCCAGTTCTCTGCGGGTTGTAGTAAGACATTCTGGGAAATGAATGAAATCACTAACTGCAGCAGCGGACGCGGCAAGTTGAGGGAAAGCAAGTGCACCAAAAAAGAAAATTGCATCACTTCATCACAAAATAACTCCTGGAGTGCGCTGAACATCTCAAACCACTGTTGTCTAACAGTGCAGAGACTACGAGTGGACTTTAAGTGTGTTTTGCCTGCAGTACATAGAAGTGGAGTCGCTGCCAATTGACAACACAGTGAAATAGAGGAGCAACAGCAACAACAAAAAATATTTATTGACATGTCCATTTTTAGAACCGCTCCCCTCCACGCGGCATCAGCAACAGTTCTGGTACACTGGCAACAATACCATCACAGTGGACACTACATCAAGACTCTATATCCTTTCGAACAAGGTTATCTAAATTCTAATAATCATGTCTTAAAGGCAAGCAGAGCATGGGAACATTACAGATAAACTATGCTGTTTGATAATAGGAAAGAGCATAAAATAAACATAAATGTGTCAGCATCTGGGCTACATATCATTACATGCATAATGACTCGCTCACATTACTACCACATCGATAACATTTTTACGACATCATCACTCCAGCCTCTGGGACAGACGCTGGCCCATTTAGCAAGGTTTATAATGATATATGCCTTCCTACGCCCTTTCATCAGCCACTAAATTGGCACTAAAGGGTTCCTAGTTGACCTATTTCTGCATTGTGGGTCTGATCTGGTTAATACGGTTACATTGTGGTGGCACGCAACCACGCACCCATACACACGCACCTACATGTCAGGATTTTGATGGCATCTATTATCTTTGTGGTATGGAGGCTAACAGCGGGGTGGGAATTTTTGTTTTCGCCTTAAAGCTATGTTATTCAATCAAGCGCGAGACATTTAGAACACAGAAGACACAACATTAGTGCAACGCGACCTCAGTAATGGGAAAAACACAAAAACAGAGAGACAAAAGCACAGGAAGACTGAGAGAAAGAGAATTTATATGTGTTATGAGTGAATTTGTCAGCACAGAGGCATGCCTGTGTGTGCGTCTGTGTGTGCGTATGTGTGCACACATGTGAATGTGTGTGGGTGGGAGTGTGTTTATCTCGGGGTCGTGTGGTCAGATGTATGGTCATGGAGTCCAGGTCTAACAGGGCAGGCCAGCGTGGGACTGATGAGAACCAAGGATACTTCATCTCTACCCTGCAGGCTTGTGTGTGTGTGTTCATAGGGACATTCATGTGTGTCCAAACGTGCATGTGAGTGTGTGTGTGTGTGTGTGTGTGTGTGTGTGTGTGTGTGTGTGGCGGTAGATGATTGTGAGTGCAACTCTCTTGAGCAGGTGGTGAGATACTGTCCTAATATAGTGGCATGGCAGATGGCAGACCGCACCACCTGCATCCCCTTTAGACCTCTAGGACATACCCTGAAAACACCTCACTGACCAACCCCATATGAATCACACACACACAAACATACGCACATACAAATCTAGTGAATGCCAGGTCCATATGGGACACTAAGTATCCCTGTTATGGCACTGAAAGACCAGCAGTAAGTGCATTCAAGTTCAATGAATTTGAATGAAGAGGCGCTATTACAGCTGCTACGCGAGGAAATCAAATAACACAATAAAGAAAAAAAATGGCACATATTGGTCACTCCAATATTGGATCTCACTGCCTTTTGTAAATTGTGTTGATGCTGAAAACATTTTGAGGATATTTTACTTTGCCATTAGTGGTTGTACAAACATAAAAATCCAATAAGGCAGTTTCTGAGAGAATGAGAAAACTAAGAAGTGTGACAACTCTGAGTGATCCTTGCATCCTGAAAAACAGTTTAGCAGTATTCTCAGTTATCTGTATATTATTTCATTTTCCAGGCGTACTGTTGGCAATGCAATCGTGAGTAAACCACTAAATCTATAACCATCCTCTACTAAGAAAACTTTTATTGAATTTCCCCTCTACATGCAAGTGCTCCTGCTTCAATAGGGCGGCCTGTGGTCAGGAAACAGTAATTTATTCATAGAGGCAGGCCATTGGGTGAGCCTCAGCCATTTCCAGCTGACTGGATGAAATTGTTGTCATTATAATATTTATCCAGTTACTGTTGGTATGTGAGGTAGTCGCTGGGACAGTTGTTTCCTTGTGTCTCTTTCAGAGATTAAATGGAATTTATTGCCTGTTCAGCTAATTTCCTCCCCTGTTTTCGAATAATTTCATTATAATTGTTTAATCAGGTTTAGAACAGACAAAGAGGGTACACGGCTTATAAGCAATGCGCTGCACAGAATTCTCTGGGTTGTTGTAGCTGATTTGATTTAATTTTCTCCCTCATCAGTTCAGCTACATTGACTGAGACTCCTACAATCTCCATCGCTGTCCCCCAAACAACAATGACAAACTCAAAGTTTAATTCAGTTTGTTTCATTGCAGACAAACAGGACCCTTGTTCAAATTCCTCACATTCTGGATTCAGTGCATTGTCATGCACAGGGCTCTTATCAGCCAAATCAAAGTAGCCCTCTGTAATGAATGGCCAATATAACTGTAATATGTCTGATATCATCCAGTCAGAAGTCTCCCCTCAGAGCAATGTGACCTTTGAAAGCACATGGCACAGCTCCGAGCGAGACACAAGTTGTGCACGGAGGGCCTTTTTTGTCTGCTGTAGACATCATGTGACGGCTATGGACAGAGATAAGACAAGTCCCACGGCGACCAGTGGAGACACCTTACACAAAATCAGTGATGTGCCTGGGGTTTGTGTGCATGTGCTTGTGTGCGCTTTTGAAATTATGCATGCATGACTAGGTTATCTGCTGCTTGTCCTTTCAGATTCGCCCATATAATGCCGTGTAAAGGAAACATTTGCACATGGGTGTAATTTCCACCAGGAACGGGGAAATATTGATATCTGCCCATATCCATACATGTCAGAGGGCCATATTTCAGCCAGCTAGCTGGACTACTCTGAGTTATTTGAGATTGTGTAAAAGTGCAGCAAATCACTGCAGGTTTAAATGGCCACTTTTCAAACTATAGTTGCACCCCTGCATTTGTACCTCAGTAGAATGTCAGCCAAAATTACCACATGGGTTGAGAGAGAGAGAGAGAGAGAGAGAATGACAGTGCAACATGTTCTTTAAAAAGGTCTCAAATGCAGGGCTATGCTTATAATTAAATGTGCATAATAAGGATATTTGTGCTGTTATTCACTATAATTAGATATTCTCTTGAGATCAAACACTTACACACATATACATGTTTACCTGATACCTCTCCTCCTCTCTGTTCAAACAGCTCTTCCCGTCTCTCGTCACTCAAGTACAGTGGTAATAGATCGAGCCATTCATTTTCCTCGGCTCTGGTTCAGGCATAACTGCCCTAGCAAAACCACTTTAGCTCAGCTCATTTCACATTGACTATAAAGGGAAGAACAGAGGCGAGGGAGGAAAACGGGCTCCATTTCAAGCATAGCTGGTGTCAAGCCAATGATATGATTCTGCACTGGAATGTTTTTGGTGTAGAAAGTGAAATGTGTGTGCATGGGTGTGTGTGTGTGTGTGTGTGTGTGTGTGTGTGTGTGTGTGTGTGTGTGTGTGTGTGTGTGTGTGCATCACTGGTGGAACAGAGGTAAACAGATCACCAGTTTGTGTGCACGTAGTGGCATGTGTTGATGAGAAATGGTTGGACTACACATTGGGTGTGTGAATCAGCCACATATGCAACCTAACGCCTGCTCCCTAATGCAAGAAGTGCTTTCATAAAATATCTAGCCCTGTTTTCCTTTTCAGCCTTTTCCCTTGATTCTCTCCCTCCTCCTCCTCCTAAATTTTAAATAAGTTTTTAGCACATTTTTGGCTATTAACGCCACACTTTCTTGAGAAGAAACTCCACACTGAATTACACATTTACATGCAGTTAAGATATTTGGTTAATTGTAGACATATGTATGTATGTGTTAATTGGTCAGGGGATAGTGATGAGAGGAACAGAAGGAAAACAAGTCAATAGTCATGATGATGTCACCCACAGTTGGGGCAAGTCACCCTGGGTAATTGGCACTTGGAACCCAGGGACTATTTGGACCAAATGCAGAAGCCCAGTGTCAAAAGTTATCATTCTGCCAAGTTTCATCCAAAACAGGCCGGCAGAGGCTGAGAAATTGCGCATACAGACATATTCAGCCCAGTTCATGATCCCTCACCTTGTCTTTGATTGTAGGGGACAAAAAAACAGTGAACAAAACTGATGAGCACAGAAAAAACATCCTCTTTAAGATGCATTCTGCAAGATTTGGTCATATTTTTTTTTTTTTTTTTTTTTTTGCCATGACTCATGAGATCTCTACTCATATATGCTTCCCTTCCCTCACTGTTTCCCTTGTTCTGCTTTTATGTATTGTTTGTGCTTTATCAGGTGTTTTTTTTTTTTTGTTTGTTTGTTTTTTTTTTGTATGTGAAAGTAATTGTGCTGTCATCCTGACCAGGATTCCAAGGAGGAATCCTGGATCTTGTATCTCAACTGGACCTTCCTGGCAAAATAAAGGATAAAATAAATAAATAAATAAAAAAAAATGTTTACTAGCCAAGTAAAATTCAGGATTCAGTAGCATTTTATTTTATAGCCTGCAAATTATAATGTACCTTGGTGTAACTTCTTTCTAACTTATTTGTAATTATTGGACAATTATGGTGTATCAAGACCAAATTCTGAGAAACTAAAAGGTAACAACTTTATAATTATGAGGTAATATTTGTTCACAAACAATTGGTTTTATTACCCTGCAATTACCCCAAAATTACAAAAGACTTACATTGTAGCTGCACTGTAATTATACACTAACTATTTCATAAGTCCTTCACTTCAACAACTGCCTTCTAATTATCTGATAATTACAAAAGAATTACACCTTAGTTAGTAACTATTTCATAAGTCACTCAAATTGAGGGGTATGTGCCTTTTTTTTTTCCACAAAAAATGTAATTGTATCACACAATTCAGTTGCAACTGCAGCATAAACAGGTAATTTTTCTCAAGAAATGAAATGTGGCTGCAATGCAGAATTCAGTATAGCCACCGATACTGGTCAAGTTTGGTTGGGTCATGTCTCCCTTGTCACAGGCAGAGCAGTGACTCATGTTCTTTATTTTTGCCCTGAGAGTTGCCTGTAAGTCAGCCCTTTTTTTTTGTGTGTGTGTGTGTGTGTGTGTGTGTGTGTGTGTGTGTGTGTGGGTGGGTGGGTGGTGGGTTTGGGTGAGTGTGTATTTGCCCCCTCAAAACAAATGGTTGCATGACACCCCTGCTCATAATTTCAATGCTGATACCCCTCAGTTCCTCAGACTTTGGTTGTGTTACCCTGTAATTACCCCAAAATTACAAAAAATAAAAAATGCAATTTTATTTTTTATTTATTTGTTTGTTTGTTTGTTTGTTTGTTTGTTTGTTTGTTTTGGAATCATTTTTATGATGTTAATACTTAGATTTGAAAGGAAGGGCCACAATTCAGCCACATTTCTTATTAGCTGTCCAGAGTTATAATGCCTGTCTAACTCATCCTGTCGTGTTTGTCTCAGCTTCCTTGCAGAGCAGCAAGACAGGTCGTGCTTCAGGCTCGCCCACAAGCACAGCATTTCCTGTGCAGTTCCTGCAATTACAGCAAACATTTTTTTTCACCTGCAGCTGAAATGGACAGCAATTTGTTCAAATCTCTACCCATTCTCCGTGGGTTCCTATGCATTCAAACCCAGTGACACTTCTCCAGCCCCCTCAACCTTCATACATCTGTCCGTCTGACATTTTTTGTCTTTCAACCATAAAACATCAATTTGATGTTGCATGGTTTTGCTAGTGAATTTCCAAGAGAGAACAAGAATGCATACTGAGCAAAAGCTATTGCCATCATAGAGTAGAAGACAACAGCAGGGAGATCTGAATACCTGGCCTGTATTTATGACATGGTCGGTGGAAAACCTGAAGACCTTAGTACCTACCCCTGAAAATTAACTGCTGGAAAGCCAGATAACTAAGCTCTAAATGGACTGGAAGTAGCTCCCACTTGCTGATAGGAGGCTAGGACTAACTTTATATATAGACTTTCAAGAAGCTCTTAAAATAATGACCAAAAAGTCCCAAATACACGAGTGACAGTATTGCTTGCAAATACTCCTAAAAACTACCCATTAAAGCCAGATAATGAGCTAGAATTTGAATCCATCTAATTAAGATGAAAGGCACACTTTGGCCTGGGTGTGATAGGCCACTCCCCAGGAATTCCACCCAGAGACTTTTTTTTCATTTAGAATTAACATTTTAATGTTCTTTTAAATACACATGTTAGCAGATTACACTGCTAATTATAATGAATGAGAGCCTTCCTCATATCGGAGTGCATCATTAAAATCACACCTCTCTCTGGTGTCTCACCCCAGGACCTTGAGGACCCACAGGTGTGATGGGATTGGCTCCAGCTGGGCCTCATTTGCATATCTAATGCAATCAGGCACCTAATTGGCCTGATTCTGACCTGACTCTCAAAACACTCACATGCCAGTCAAATGATTCTCTCTGTAGGGCTAACATTTGGTTTATAATAACATGTGTTTTTATATCATATTGTAGCTATATAATTAAGGCCTATGTGTGTGTATGTGTGTGCTTGTGGGTGCTTGAGCATGACTGTATTTACTGTAGGTGTGGGTGTGTGTTAGAGGGACTAACAAGTCAAACCACTAGAATATTCTCTCTGCTGTGTTTGGTCCCTGTGTGACGAGCTTTATGCAAATACAGCCTTTTTATATAAATTCTGACTATAATGTATGGAGATTTGGCACAGTACCATTTGAAAGCACTTTGAAAGCAGGGAGCCCCAAGGGTGCAGGATCTCTCCCTGTGTATATGTGTTTGTTCTCACTTGTGTGTGTGTGTGTGTGTCCCGTGATTGTAGCGCGCTGAGCCCAGGGACATCAGCGATGCCACTACTGTCCCAGTTTCTCACATCCCTGTTAAAAAACATGTTGATTCAGACAAACCTCCTCTTCCTCCTCTGCTCTACTCTTCCCCCTCTCCTCTTGGGATGGACTGGAGGAGACACACAACCACAGCAGACGTTCATCACCCACAGCCAGGATGTTTGATTTTCCACTTCTCTTCTTTTTTTCCCCCCTCCTTTATTATACTATTCCAAATCATCTCTTCCCCGACTGAGTTCCACGAGAAAACACGAGGAAGCTTGTCAATAGGAAACAGCTCGAGCAAGCCTGCTTGTGTGTGTAATGTTAACTCTAGTCAACTGCACTGTAAATGTAGAGTCCCACAGAGATGTTCCTGGTGTATCGACACACTGTGGTAGCCATCTCAGAGCTCCCCCATCCTGCTTCTATCAATCATTAGTGCTGCAGTGGCTGCTGCAGCATATTCCTCCTCAAAGCGCTGGAGAACTGAGCAGGCACAGTGTAACGCTGTAATATTGTGTCTCAAGTGACTTGTTGCCAGACCATCATCATTTTTTTGTTTTTCTTTCTTTCTCCAAATCCTGAGGGGGAGGTGAAGGACATGTAAAACTGTAGTAGTGCATTGCTGTGTGTCCTTCATGTAGGAAAATGTGATTATTTCGATTATTTTCAGCCACCCATTTTGTTTCATTGTGAAAAAAAAAAAAAAAAAAAAAAAAAATCTTGGCCACATTTTTTTAAAGTTCACTAAAGTAAAAGTGGAAGTAAAATGCACTGTAACATTAACTTTTCAGCTAGTCTGTCTAAGAAATAGCACTACATTCAGTGCATTTTATGTTTATCTAGGCTAGCTAAACATAATTAACTTAATTAATTAATCAGTATATGTATTTGTTTTTAATTTTTTAATACATTTAACACTATCATACTTTAGGTGACGTGTTTGAATGCCATCGTTGCCTAACGTTAGCTAATGAACTATTAGGTGACCAAATATGCTGCTTAGCTTTTGAAATAGTGTCCCTCTGGTTTTCACTATACATTATTTTGTTTGTTTTTGCTCAGTGGGGAAGCAATGAAATAATAATGTTCACTTCCAACATTTTATAACAAGTGCAGCTTCCTTTTGTCTCCAAAATGTGAGCTTTCCCTGGATTTTCCCCTGCACAGGGACAGTGGAAATGTCTGACAGGGTGATTCCTACCAGTGGCTACATCATTAAAAAATCTAATCATTAATCATTAAGAAAACATATTTTAATGTTCTGATTTGGAACATAGATGGTGGCAAGTTTGTTTTTACCACCGGTGTCTGAAATCTGCGAAACAAAATATCATCTTCTCGCTTAAAGCTTGAAAGATCTCGGAGAAAAGACCTTCTCTGGTTGAGCTCACTGCCAGCTGCAATGTATATCAATCTTAGCGTATATCCTCGGTGTGTGTATGAGTGTGTGCGTGTGTGCACGTGTGTGTGTGTGTGTGTGTGTGTGTGTGTTCATATTAGTCATAACTCAGAGATAACTAATAAAAATCGGTGACCTCGGGCGTTAGTTATGGTGAGTTCCTCCTGGGCATAGGCACAGATTGGCTGTGTGTGTAGGTGTGTGTGTGTGTGTGTGTGTGTGTGTGTGTGTGTGTGTGTGTGTGTGTGTGTGTGTGTGCATGCATTCGGTTATGTGAATATATGTGTGTATTCCTCCTGGCACAGTGGCAGATTGCTGAGCAGACAAATGTGTCCATCAGCCAGAGACTTCAGGCCTTACAAGTCTGACTAATCGACAGAGAGAGAGAGGGAGAGAGAGAAAGAGAGAGAGAGAGAGA
Source organism: Myripristis murdjan (assembly GCF_902150065.1). Lineage (NCBI taxonomy): Eukaryota > Metazoa > Chordata > Actinopteri > Holocentriformes > Holocentridae > Myripristis > Myripristis murdjan. The sequence goes on from NC_043980.1 coordinate 33,134,152, forward strand.
GAGAAGGAGGGAGAGAGAGGGAGGAGAATGGGTAAAGAAGAGTGAGGGAAGAAAAAAATGAGGATAGAGGGTGCAGGAGTGAAAGGGGGAGGTGAGCCATGTGAGCAAGAGAGAGAGAGAGACAGGAAGACAAAGAGATAGACACAATAGCACAATGACCCAAGAACGATGAGTAATTATGAAAGGTGAAGCGCGGGCACCAGAAGAGACGAGGGCAAAGGGGGTAAAGGAAGAAGTGACCAAGTGAAAAGAACAACAAAAAAAAGGGAGTGACAGGTGGGAGGCAAGAGAGAGAGAGAGAGCGGAGAAAAAGAATGGAAGAGCAGGCAGACCAAACGAAGCCTTAGGCTCTAGACTCTGACTAATAAACAGGGAGAAAGAAAGAATAAGGGCAGAGGGCCAAAATGGAGAAGAGATCTAAAGTGCAGGAAAGACAAAGAGGACATAGCAGTAGAGAGTGAATATATTCTGATTGTATAATTTTTCAGTCCTCCCTTCCCATTTCTGCACTTTCTTCCAACAGTATATCTCCAGGATGGAGTATTTCCTTTTCAGCTCCACAGGGAAGGCTACAGTTGAAATGTTACAAAGTAATGTGTGTGATTATTGACTTATTTTATCTGATTAATTGCAGTTGCTCTGGTAGTGATGCTGGCTTTTGCTCACATGTGGAGGCTGTATGCACCGCTAAATTACCCTTAGTTGTTTCCTCTGGATTGACCCGGCGCATTTTCACTGTAGCCTGGGTAACACCACACTCTGATGGCTTGCAGGTTGAGGGCCAAATCAGAGGAGGCTGGTTCTGCACAGTCCCGAAATCTCCAAAAACAAAGCCTCTCTGCATGGTTAAAGTGTGCAAGGCAATGAAATGAATGCTCTGCGTATTTGCGTTTTACTGAACAACACATTTTATGTAACCCCTTTGTAATCGCCAATATTTTAATTAGTATCTAATTCAATTACATTTTCCTCTGTAATGGAATACAATGACATTTATTTAGTAATTTGTGACGCGTTAGTCCCCAGCACTGCCCGTCATCCACATCCGCTCCTCATGAGTGACATGAACGAAGCTATAAAGGAATCATAGCGTTCACCTGGATTTACTTGTTCATTTTATGGGAACAGCAGGCGTTCCTAATTTATTAGATCCATTCAAGCTCTGTGTATGTGCGCTGAGCGCACAGCCACAAAAGACCGAAAGCAGAGAAGGAGAGGGGTAAAATTGGGATGCAAGCTCTAGACAGGGAGAGGAGACGCGGGAGAATGTGGTGGAGTGGGCGTGAGAAGGGAACTGACGGCCTCGCTGAGAGGGAAATATCGAACAGAGCAAAGACATTAGCGAGAGGCGGGAAAGCAGCGCTAGAAGTGGTTCACAAATTGGACGGACATGGGCTCGGCGACTGTGTCTGTGCGAAAGTGAGCAAAAAGAGTGAGAGAGAGAGAGAATGAGGACAAGAGGGCGTTGGCTCTGTAATGTGTGCTGGAGTGTGAAGATGTCTGTCGCTTGGGGCACAGCTTCACTCAGTAACACGCAGACTGAAGACACTCATTAAAAAGCTGGAAGAGAGGAAGGAAAAAAAATAATGGACCATGTGGAAAGAAATCAAATCATAGCCCGGATTTAAATGAAGTGTTGGCACATTCCTCTCTCTCCCTCTCTCTCTCTCTCTGTCCCTCGTCAGCCGTATGTCTGTCTTTTCATCTGCCTTGTTGTCGATCTGCAGAAACCAACTTCACGGCAGAAATAACTGCTTGGCCTTTTGCTGCTGAGACCAATTTAGTTTTTAATATTGCCTAAGGTCATGAAGTCCAGTAATGGATTGTATAATAACGTTATGGGTATATTCTATAATAAAGTCATCAGTATGTGATTTGGAAATGAATGAAAGTATTGGTTCCATTGTGAAATTGTAATGATGACCGCTGACCTCAGATGGGAAGCCGTTATGTTAAAGGATTGTACGCTTATCATGATTTCATAGGTTATTCAATTGCCGGGTGACTAAAATTTATTTGTGTATGAGTTTAAATATGAATGGATGCCTTAAATATTTACAGAATATGTCAGAGGGAATGAAGGAAAGAAACAGAGACAGTAAGACCCAGAGGCTTAGGGGACTCGGGACAGTACATTGTTGTTTTTTTTACGTTGTTGATTCAGCAAAGTCAGTCCCTTGTGTTGTATGTTAAATGCTGCATTGAAGCATGCATGAGTGTGTGTGTGTGTGTGTGTACACATGTGTGTCACTGGAAGACTCAATCATTCCTTGTAACGCCCCCCCTCCCACATTCACATGCATCACAAAAGCAGCCTGAGCCTCAGATTTCAAATACCTAGCCCCGCTGAGCCTTTCTCTGACATAAATATACACATGCACATTCACATGTACGCACACACACACACACACACACACACACACACACACACACGCACACACACACACACACACACATATAATAAAACATGTTTACTATGGCTCAGAGCTGAATCAGCAAGATGGTTCTTAGAGACATTCCCACTGAGGTTAAAATGTACTATTTACTGTTTTATGTCCTCAGACACAGGCACACACATGCATGCATGTGCACACCCACGCACACGCACACACACACACACACGCATAAACGCACATAAACAAGCCACTGGAGGTGAAGCTAAACATCAGGAGACAGGAGGAAAAAGAGGAGTTTGTCCTCCTCTGATGTTTGGAGAGGATAGCTGCCTCTGTGCTTGTGTGTGTGTGTGTGTGTGTGTGTCACACTGTGTTGATTGCAGCTCATAATGGTCCCTGAACAGACTTGAGCCCAGCACAGGAAAACATTTCTAGCTATTCTTTAGCTAGACCAAACTGAGTCACTCCACATAGTGATGGAATCGTTATTCATAAGTGAACATCAAGAGGCACTAGAAATTGAATACAAAATCAATGTACAGATGTGCAATTATGGATGCTAATGATAGCCCCAGAGAGTGTGCAGTTTAATTTGTTTATTATTGTTGCTGGGACAAAGTGGAGGAAAAACCCACCTAAACTCACTCTACTCACATTTGTAGGCTACCTCTGGAATAAGGCTTGCTCACACTTTTAGGCTGACGTGAATCTTCATGTCATGAACGTCACAGTAAATAGTATCAACCTGATGCATGGGACACTGGCTACATGTGACATTTGGTCAAATCAAATATCCAATTGATATTTTAAGCGATGATAATGCTAATTATACAGCTGTAAGCAAAATAAACTTTAAAGTATAATAGTGCTGTTGACAAGTGGGTAAAAACTGTTTAACACCAGGCACAAATTTCCATGTGGATTCTTCATTCATTTGTTGTCATGGTGACATTTGAGTTATATCAATTTCACGTTTTCAATAGGTGTATAAGGTTCAGGTTATAACAACAGCTGACAAGGAACAAGAGTGCCTGTAGCACTTACACAAAGAAAGTCGAGAGCACACTGTGGACGTTGGCTCATTTCAGTGAATATAGGCATGTACAAAATGATAATAATTAGTTATTGCAGCAGGAACAAGAGACTACACAAAAAAATGTATTACACTCTCCACATAATGCAAACTGCAAAAGTCCAAGATGTCCCACAAGACTGCAGCCTGACTAAACTACATTGGAGAAGCACAGTCTGGCTGCAAGTTCATCTCAGCCAACACTGCAAATGAAGTCAAAGGTCTGCAATGAACCACTCGATGAAATCTGGTCGCACACAGAGATCATCCCTCTAATGTGTTCAGCCATAACCCTGCCATTATGCCGCAGCTGGCACACTGCGTGGTGAATGGTCTTACCATCCACAGCCATGGAGCCAAGCACAAAGTGCACTGAGCCTGCACACTGTAGGACCGCAAAAGAGAATTAACAAACAAGTAAACAAAACAAAACAGCCCAAGCACTGCTGCGCACACGGCTCTAACTTCAGCAATGTAACTAAATCATTACATACAGAGCTCACTGCTGCTGCGTGTAAGAAATCTTGTTCTTACCTTACGCCGCAGCTCAGAGTCCATATAACATCCTGCATGAACAAAAATTATTTTGTTTTCATTAATTTATTGTGAGCAGTATAACTTGCCCCAAAATAAGATATTAAATCCTCAGTATGGAGTGCTGAGGCATCCGTAATGTGTGTGTAATGACTAATAGCCTATCAGCAAAACATAATTTTTTATATTGAATAAATTTGTGTGCACTTGATCATCTTAATAACAAATAGCTTTGCTCATTATGCACTCTAGTAGACTATTTGTATATTCCAAAGGTTTTATCGGCTGCTGCTGCTTGATATTCACCATGTATATGGTGGATTTTATTTTGTATTTAAGTGCAAAATGCAGGACATTCACATCACAGCAGGTGTGAATGTTTTGCAAGCGGAAACTAACCCAAGCCTTCCCATATTCAGAAGTTCACTTGCTTACACATTGACCAACATTAGCTTGTAAGACCTCAATTTAATTGCTGCATTAGCAACAGCTCACTGGCTGCATGTGGCTTTGGTGTGGCCATGAACATAGTTTCTGTCTTTTCTGCGTCAAATGTAAATCAGGAGATTTTGAAAAAGCAAAAAAATGTGGAACTGAAACAGGCATTCAGATAAGGTTTCCTTTTTTTCCAAACAGTATGACACCACGAATATTGATTTATTGGTGGACATAGGGTGCCAAAATGACATGCTCGAACCAGTTAGTAACAGGTTTTTTGAGAGCTAATTCACATCTGGTTGCATTGATTGGCATGGATTGTTTTCCGGTGGCTTTTCAAGGATGACACATTGCACTCTGTTTCCATTGATCCTTATGTGCTCTGTCCATTCTTGTCATTGCACAAGGCTTACTGTCCTTGTAATAACACTAACTGTACACAGAAAAAGTGACATGCATTTTTTTTTTTTTTTCAAAACTGTCCAACTTGTAAAGATTATACATAACCTCGCTAAATAAAAAATCTGCAAGATGGTGTCATGCGTGTTGCCTAGAAACATACTATGGATAGCTCAAGTCCTCCATTGCCAATCCTCTGGCACAAGATGTTCCAGGTCATCTGCACATGTGCTCCCCATATCTGCTGATGCCCTGGGACAGAAGGTAGAGCTAGGAGAGATTCCCATCGCTTCAACTTGCAGATGAAAGTTTAACATTCAGTATATTAAGAGGTAATGCTGTTAAAGTGTTAGTTTAACAAAGAAATGGGTTATGTTTTATGAAAGGCAGAGATTGCTTGTGGTTAAAAAGACATTATAAAAAGGCATGATAACAGTAATGTGGCATCAAACTATGATTTGTTCATCTTTATTAAACTGCTATGTTGAATACTTGGCATTCTGTTACTTCTGAACAGCAGACTCTTGTCAAATGAGGCGTTCTGTATATCCAGCTGAGTGGCATGATGTATATATAATGCAGACCTTAAAATAGCATCCTCATATCAGCCCCCATGTTAAGTAAGGGATAATCCACGACAAGGTGGTTATCTAAAGATAATAGCCTCAACGGAGGAGCCCCCCTCTGCTTTCGTCATTATTTATCGATAACAGACCACCTCATTGTGGATTATCCCTGACTTAACGGTGGGATGCAGCTGATATAAGTATGCTATTTTCCACATGGCCCTGTGTTATTTATATCATACCGCTCAGTTGGATATATCAGAGCTGTCAGAAAACGATGATACTCCTGGTTGTGACATTGGATGTTGACATGAACAAAGATCGTACTTACAGTACCTGTGGCATGACAACAGAAAAAACCCCAAAACAAAACAAAACAAAAAAGCATAGCAATGACTTCCAAACATGAGTGAGCAAATCACAGTGAATTGCAAAGTATGTATAAAAATCAAGCAGCGTTCATAATACAACCACTGGGATTGTTACATGTGCCACTGTATTTTGATGTTTTCACCTGAGTTAGTTTGTTTGTTCACTTATGTCTTAGCAAGATAATTCAGGAACTAACGGAGGGATTTGGATGAAACTGGTAATAAGGGAAGGAAATGAGCTGATTACTTTTTGGAGAATCTTGGTTAAAGGTCAAAATTAAGGTCACAATTCACACTTTGTGCAGGATCTCTGGAGCCAAGTATCAAAGAAAGATGCAGCCAGGTGAGTTATGTGGATTATGTTTTATTTATTTATTTATTTATTTTGTGAAAGTCATGGCACAGTGGTAGTGGCACGTGTTAATATCTAACAAAGAAACTAATGTTAGCCTTGTCACTGAGAGTAAGTGCATACACATTTTAAACGATCTTTTACATGAACCTATGTGTCTAAATTCATATGGATATTAGCTGATATTATCATGCTGTGTATTATAGGTAAATATCATCATATTAAAAGGAAAGATTTTTAAAACATGCTTTTCTCATTTAAAGGATGATTTTGTTAGTTTCAGTCTCAGATATGCAAGAGATATACAAATAAAACCTCCCTACAAATTATATGAATCCATGTGTCGACTGTTTATATTTCACTATTTTAATTTAAGTATTTTGTAATTCATTCTTGTCTGAGTCTTTGTTTATTTACATATTCATCTTTCTGCCTCACACTAATTGGTGTAGCCTTTTTTCTCCCTTTTATGTACAGTAGGCCTATTTGTTATAGTGTGGGATTAAGATTGATCTTTCTAATTGGTTTCTTATATTTTATCATCAATCTGTCAAGGTATTGCCAGATGGACTGTTTTTAAACATTCATTTATATAGTATCCCTATTAAATAAATGTCAAAGCTCAGTCTGTCATATTGGGTTCAACTTTTAGTTAGGTATAGAGTTTTCAGCTCAGTAAATCTAAAAAGAAAAATTGCTATGCATGCCACGATGTGTGGTAATATAAGAGAGAGCGCATGCACAGATCGCCTAAAGCACTAATGCAGAGTCTCCTCTCCTGCTGTGCATTAACACTGCAAACTGTTCTGAAGAATTCCTCATGGTGGCTGAGTAATAACGCATCAGTGGAACATCAAGTATCCAAAAATTGGATATCATTTCAGTCACAGGATTATGGTAGTTATGCTAGCTTTGGTTAAATTCAATTGTTTCTATTCTTGGCGTATCAAGAGGCTTTTTACAAGTATATCCTTGGCCTAGTCGTCTTGGCCCCTTTCTCCCTCCCTCCCTCTCTCCCTCTCTCTCTCTCTCTCTCTCTCTCTCTCTCTCTCTCTCTCTCTCTCTCCCCCCTCTCCCTCTCTCTCTCTGTCTCTCTCTCTCTCTCACTCTCTATCTCTCTCTCTCTACCCAAGCAATTGTGCTAAATACTTATTTTATTAACTTTTTAAGAAGGGGTGAATGCAGAGAGGAGGCAGGGGGGGTGTTAGGAGCTGGTGGAAAAGAAAGAATCCCGGGTGTTAAGGACTGATCCATATAGTTGGATTCACCGTCACAGCATTCCCATCTGAAGAGAAACTTGCCTGCACGCGGCCGGGAAGCGGATCTGACACTCTGAAATCGGCTCAGGGATGCTCTTACTGAATTCCCGCACATTAACGCCTTTACAGCGTACACACGCATACACACACACAAACACACACATGTGCAAGCACATATGCATGCAAACACACACGTGCACGTCTGAGCACCTCATCCCTTGCTAATTCCCCTCTTCTCCTCCCTCTTTCGTCTCCTCTCCTCCCTCATCTTCCCTTCGCGCGCTGCCAAGCTAAGCCCAGAGCAGTTAAATAATCACTAAGGCTTCCAGCTGGCAGAATATTCTGCTGTTTCTCTGAGAGGAGGGAATATAGCAGGGATGGCAGGACACAACAGTTGCAAGCCAATATGTATTGATATTATGCTGACAAAATGTGTTTGTGTGTGTGTGTGTGTGTGAGCGTGTGAGTGGAGAATTGCTGGTGAGACATACTTCAATGGCAGGGCCTATTTTATCTGCAGGGCCTTTTTATTAAGTTTCAAGGCTTACTTGGACCGCTAAAGAGATAATTCCACCAGCACAATCGGACACCATGGACATAATTACGATTTCCACTAAGTGGTGGCAACAAGGAAAAGCGAATTTCATCCCAATAAGTCTCAATTATATTGATCTGGTGTGTGTTTGTGTGTGTGTGTGTGTGTATCCATGTATGTGTGCTTGGATTTTCGAATGCTTCTTTGTTGCTACGGTTGTTTGTCACCATGTATGTGTGAAAGACGGGGGAAAAAGAAAACACTGAACTTGAACTCTTCAAAATTATCTCTTCACTCTGATGTAATCATTTGCAACTTTCCACTCCTACATTCTCTTTATACCAACATCAGGTCAAATTTTAGGTCGATCAGGGCACTCCGCAATGCGGCACACTACAATTACAAACCAAAATGTTGATTATCGCTCAGGCGTGAACCACTAACCTCATAATTTACCCTGAAGTGTATAATAACTGTAAATGGGCAAACAATGTACAAGCCAGCCAGTGTTGTAATTTTTAGTTTCAAAGCAGGGCCAGCAAGTTATTTTCCACAAAAGTATCCCATCGGAGCTTGATGGCTATCTGCCATTGACAGCAACCAAAGCAAGAAAAGCTTAAAGCCATGCTCTTGAGTTTGGACTCACACTCACACATACAAACACCCAGGGATGTCCATCAACACACACACACACACACACACACACACACACACACACACACACACACACACACACACACACACACACACAAGCACATAGAGTTAGAAATATGCTACTTCAACATTTCGTCTAGCTGAACACATTTTCCATCTGTAGGTAGCTAAATACAATATTGGCCCCTGGGTCATTTCTGTGTATACCAGTATATCAAAGCAGTCCATCCCACTGGATTTCTCAGTATGGCCAATGGGGCCTCTCTCTCTCTCTCTCTCTCTCTCTCTCTCCCTCTCTCTCTCACATACTCACACACCCACACCCACACACATACTGTGGTGCCATCGGTGCCATCTCCATTTTGTTATTTATATTTGATGCTCAGTTGCCATCATGTGATCGTTAGCCTGGGTGATGTGTCAGTAACTTGATCTTTCTTGCCTTTGCTGCACATATGCAGAAATGGCCTATGGGTCCATTCTTTTAAAGGGAAATTCCACCCTGAAACACTCAAACAAGGTTTCAAAACAGGGTCTGGTGACTTGCAGTGTGTCTCCAGCAGGGTGGGAATTATACCACAGTCACGACGGCCATGGCTGTCATTGCCCCTCGCTCTGGCCGTAGTGCCCTGAAAATAATTGTACCCCTCAAGGCCAATTTGGCTGGTGTGCCCCAAGCAGTCAATCTCTCAAGGCTATCATGGATGCAAGAAAATCCCGAGGGGAAAAAAAGCGAATCCCGACCCAAAATGAATTGAATTTCCGCTTATGTTGGTGGCTTTGAAGCAAAGCAATGTTTTGCATGTGCGCGCAACCATTATACAACACATAGATCCGACCGAGCAATCTGATTGGTCAATCAGATGTTTAGAATGTGTTCAAATGAGCATGACAGCATGGCTAGCTGTGCTCAAATGAAAAATACCTCATTACTGAAAATATTACTCCACCTATATCTTATTGCCCGAGTCTGTGTGGTTTCCATGGCAAGCGTTTCACTGAAACCTGCATCAAAAGCCGCTGTCAACTTTGTTAGCCTGCATAATGGACTGTTTTGTTGTCAATTTTGAATTCTTTGGCGACCTAAGTTTGGATAAATGGCTGATCGAGGAAGACAAGACAGAACAGAAAAAGGAGAGATACGTGAGAGTGACGAGTGAAGAGCTGGATCATCTGGAGAGGTCAAGAAATGAAGCCAGTGCGGCCCGGTCAAATGTCTACAAGACTACCTGAAAAACACCGGCAAACAGCTGATTTCTCAGCTGTAAGTAAAGAAGAGCTAAACAGATCCTCCGTGAATTTTATGGAACTTTAATTTCTTTCATTCTAAGAAAATGAAATGCCTCAGAAGATTCAGCACCACGGACAGTATCTGTAGTATTTTCCATGGACAGTACCTGCTGAAGCAGATTCAGCACCATGGACAGTACCCACAGAAGCAGATTCAGCACCATGGACAGTACCTGTGGGATTTTCCACGGACAGTACCTGCAGAAGCAGATTCAGCACCACGGACAGTACCTGTGGGCAGGGCTCCAGACTAACTTTTTCACAGGTAGCACTGGTGCCACCTAGCTTTTCATTTAGTAGCACCAAAAGAAATTAGGTAGCACCATATTTTTCTTTGTATAGCGTGTTATTAATGCATGACCTTATCATGTTGATGAAATTTAAAGATTAAAAATGACCCAAACTTGTCTGCAAAATATTTTAATTTGAACTTCATGTTTCTCTGCAGCAGCAGTACAAAATAGATCATCTTCTTCATATAAACAAAACATAAAAATGAAAGTAGGGATGTCCCGATCACGTTTTTTTGCCCCCGAGTCCGAGTCATTTGATTTTGAGTATTTGCCGATACCAAGTCCCGATCCGATACTTCTATAAAACCAGGAAATGATATGTTATTAATGATTGAACAAAAACGACAGGAGGATGCATCAGTAATTATTTCACCTGAGGGTCGACAGAGTACTTTTTACAGTAACAATATGTTAAATTATTATTTGTTTTAACAATGTAAATTATTTTTCAAACAGACCTAACAATTCAGCTACCAATGAATGAGCAGTAGTATGCATGTGATAACATAGATTAAAAAATAAGCCGAAGTGATACCTCTTCTTTGAATAGACAAGCTAAGCCAGTGTGCTGCTGTTAGCCAGTGAAAATACAGCGAAGTGGTGACTCTTCGCTTTGTTTCACAATCTATGTCAGTGCGCTGCGGTAGTCTGGAAAATTTCTTTCCCTTTTCGACTCCGTTTCCGAGTCCAAAATTCGCTTGTCGCTTCCCTATTTTCAGAGCCTCCAGCATCAACAGCCTCCTCTGACACATTCTTTTTCTTAAAATAATTAACTACAGAAAGCTTCATCTTCTTTGTTTAGTTTTTTTTTTAGCGGAATCATCGGTGATCATTCAGTGAGCGCGCTGTGTGTACGCGCGTGTACGTCTGTGCACGTCACGCATTAAGACAGACAGGCAGGCAGAGACAGGGAGTGAGAGAGAGGAGAGATAGGAGTCGCAGGAATGAGCCAGAACGTAGCCTAATATTTTTATTATCAACCACAACCATTACTGCACTAACATAGCCACGGGAGTGATGAGAGAAAAAAATGTTTTTTTTTTCACTCGTCCTCCTGCAAGTAGCACTGGCGCGACCTAATTAAATTTTAACTCGCACCTTAAAAAATTAGGTCGCATATGCGACCTAATAGGTCGCACGCTGGAGCCCTGCCTGTGGGATTTTCCACGGACAGTACCTGCAGAAGCAAATTCAGCACCATGGACAGTACCTGTAGGATTTTCTACGGACAGTACCCGCTGAAGCAGATTCAGCACCATGGACAGTACCTGCTGAGGCAGATTCAGCACCTCTTAAGGCTGAATTAGAAGCGTTAGAAGAGTGTACGGGGGTTGTGCGAAGCACGCATTTCCTACACAGCGCGTGTGTGTCCAACATACCTCTGCGAAACACACTGAGCAATTCTCCTCCCACCAACGTAGACCCTGTGATGTATGGTCGCTGCTCTTCTCGTCTTTGACGAGTCGTATAGGTGCGGGTACTTGCACACCTCCTCGGCCAGGCGTTCTTCCGCGAGATCCAGCATTCTCCAAAGTTTTCAAACACAACCGACGAGTCGAGACACAACAGTTGTTTTAAAAACAGCCCTGCCGGCCGGCACAACAACAGGATGTGATGCCGGTTGCAACGAAATGCCGGAAATGATGTACTTCGGCGGACCAATTACAGCTCTTGTGGCGCTGCGTAGGGTCCGCGTGGTTACAATTTTTGGGGAGGCGCGCGGCAAGGCGCGCGGCAAGGCTCTGCGGCGGTCGCACAACCCCCGTAAGCTTCGCACAACCTCCGTACGCGCTTCCTATGCGGAAGCATAATTCAGCCTTTACAGTACCTGGAAGATTTTCTATGGAGATGTGCAGGCTGTAACTTTGTTCTTGTTATTAATGTGTTAATTTTATCAGTTATTAATTAGCCTATTAATAGTTATTAATTTGTTTAGTCTTTATTAGTAGCCTAGGCCATTGATTAAATGAATTTGTCAATTTGTTTTCATCTGTACATTGAAATGAACACTTAAAAAATTAACACATCTGTGAAAACTGTCATCTTTATTTCAAAGGTAAATTGATAGTAGCCTGAAAAGGTGATTATATAACTCTGTTCAGGCTTAATGTTACTGCTTACTTTTGTTACTTTTGCTGCTTAGCCACAAAAATCGGAGCTGACGTTAAGTTGGAGTGACACCCCCCCAGCTGAAATAAAACATCTGCCAGTGAGTTTTTGAAAAGATAGATCTTTGTTCTGGCACCGACACTGAAAGCAGTAGCCTGTATTTAAATATAACTGTTAATATAAGTTGGTTGTAGATAAAGATCAGCTGTGCTGCTGAGTCGCTGTCACAGCACCTGTTAGATTAAAAATTACTGAGAAGTCGGCAGGAGTATAGGAGTATATCAGTCCATGAAAAAAAAAAAAATTTCCACCGGATATTCTAGTGACAACATGATTGAGCTAGCAAAGCAGTTTCGTGTTGCTATGTGTGGTATTTATTCAGTTTTGGGAAATCACGATGTCTAGAAAACATGATAAGCCCAAGTTGGCTGGCTGACAAAGACTAGTTAACGTCAGATCTCATGTATTTCCGCTGAAACGGAGAGAATACTAGCAAAAAACTTTTGTATTTTGAGAGCGAAATGCCCACAGTATGAATACATTTTGATTATACATTTTATTTTGTTGGTAATAGTTGTATAATCACATTGTATTTTGTGTGTGTGTTTTTTTTTTTTTTTTTTTTTTTAAATCGTATGAATTCATGATGTTTATTCATAGCATAAGTTACAAGTCCATGCATTTTACTCAATGGCCTTGGTGCCATGGCATGTGGCCTTAATGCCCTAAAAAAAAGTTGCAACATCAAAGGCCAAATGGCCTTGCCTCTAAAATTGTGTAATTCCTACCCTGGTCTCCAGTGGCTCGCTGTTGATTTTAAATTTGCAGTTCTGTTTTTTTTTTTTTTTCTTTTTTTTTCTTTTTTTTCCATTGGTAAACTCACCAAACACAATGGACAGATGAAAGATATAACTGTGCTCTCCATCTTCAATGCTGTATTTCTCTCTATAAATTTGTTAATATGGATGCAAATTGGTGACACTTCTGGTTTAGATCATTGTTGTTGTTTTATTCCTTCTTACCAAAGTACATTGTAGTTGTGCTGAAAATATCTCCCACTGACATCAGAGGATTTTTGCCTTGTAGCCTCTGAATAATAATAATAATAATAATAATAATAATAATAATACAATATTATACAACAAAATGGCACCAGAAACACATTGTGGATCACCAGCCCAAGAGTTTAAATAGTGTTAATGTGTTTTAGGCTGGAAGGTGTTGCTCCTCACCATAACTATAAGTGTTGCTACTTAATTAGCAGTCAAGGTAGGAGGTGGTAAGTCAGTCAATCATACAATCAGTCGACCATTTAGAGTGTCAGTCAGTCTGTCAGTCAGTCATTCCCTCTGTCAAATTATCAACTCGTGTAATTACTCCCACTCTTCCTCTATCTCTCTCTCTCTTTTCTCTATCAATCTCTCTCTCATTCCCCCTACCCCCTACAAATGCTCGCTCGCACGTGCACACACACACACACACACACACACACACACACACACACACACACACACACACACACACACACACACACACACACGTACATACACATACACACACACACAGGGTGTAACAAGCAGCGGGGATTTTTGATGGCAGCTATTTTTAGCGGGTTGTATCTCGGTGGGTTTGGTAATTTTCTCTCCTCAGTAACAGTTACCATGCAGACACTGTTGTTATGAGGAACAGTCCGAGGCGGCCAATCATCTGCCTTCCTGCATGATGGATGGGCAGACAAGGCACTTGGCATGTTGGGGTGAGAGAGAGCGAGAGACAGAGGGACTGAGAGCAAGTGAGAGACTGAGGGACAGAGGACAGAACAGGAAGAGGCCTTTTGGTGATTGTGTGTCCATTGCACGTGTGCAGATTATATTCTTCTGTGCCTGTCTATGTTAATACTTTATATGTGAACAGTAGCATGTACGTGCATGTATATATAATGAACACAGGCACAGTAATACACAATAGGCATTCAAGGCTGTGGGCTATTCATCAGTTGCATCAAAAGATCTATCAGATTCCAGAGCACTGAAACAGATACATTTATGCAACAGTTTCAAACTTGTATTACCATCGCATTTACATAACTACAGCTACATATGGACTGCTCAGTGATATAGTGGTTAATAATAAAGACACTTACATCTGCACAGCACTTTTTTTTTTGCCATGCACATGTAGTAAATGTTGAAAAGCGCTGCAAAATAAAAGGAACAAAACAAAACAGTCAGCTATAATTTAGGCAATACTTGTGCTGCTGACTCCATTAATGCTTGTTAAGGCTGACTGTGCAAAATTTCAGAAAGTATATTGGACTCTCAGCAAACAAATGAGTAATATTAATAAGAGGGGGAAAAATAAAGCAGAGGGAAAACAGCTTTATAAAAATAAGTTCTCAGAGGATGATGTTGCTCCCTAAGTTCCCGCAGGTAAATTTTGAGATTTACTAAGGTTGCAACTGTAACTAATATTGTAACTAATCTCATGGCTCGTGGCATAATTTTATGCAGATCCTCTCGTCTCACCTAGGACTGAGTTAGCACCAATTATGTGGCGGGAATGATGTTTTAGAGCCTGAGCCGTTGCTGCGTTACAGATTGGAACAGTAGCACATGTCCTCCCTGTATTCCCTCTCCCATGGACGCTGAAATGGATTTGTTGTGTAAGGTAAGGTAAACTTTTGATAGACAGATGGAGGTGGCAGGGGGTTGGTGGGGAGGGTATGAAGAAAAAAAGGAAAACAGAAAATCAAAGAGAGAAACTGGGAAGGAAAGTGAGTCTGGAGGGGAAAAAAATAAATATTCACAAGTGTTGTACAGTAATAGAGGATAGCTAGTGAGCTCCCCGCTGTTGTTACAATGAGAAAGGAGGGTGACAGGCATGATCAGGACATACTGTAAGAGAGAAGAAAGAATGACAAGTCCAAGCAAGCTAAGATGGAGGAGAAAGCCATTACAGAGCTCACACTGTTCATACTTTGTTCCTTGGCTCCTTTGCTCTGTTTCTAACTCTGGCGTATACTTTCCCAGCTGGACAAAGTCTACTGAGTAAGTCTCCAGCTTCATACAGGATGAAATCAGCGGGGTGTCACTTCCTGATCTATAACCGTTTTCATTTATTTACTCATTCATTTCAAACACCCATTTATTCCAATTCAGAGAAGGAGGAGGGGTGGAGACTATCCCAGCATGCGTTCGGTGGAGGACAAGGAGACACCTTGAACAAGTTGCCAGTCCATCATACGGCTAACACAGAGAGACAGAAATTCTCACCTAAGTGCATGTGACAGTTTATTGGGTTGCAGTGCTACAAACAAAGGTAGGAAAGAGATGTCAACAGGCGCCAGCCGTCAGAGCCCTTTGCTTGTGACTCAAGGTCACCTCTCTTTTCCAAAGAAGAGAAAATGAATATGAATCTTCAAGAAGAGTAGTGCTAAATTTGCAATAAAACTACTATTATTAATTCCTTGCAGTTTGTTCTGTGTTAGGGAACAACTCAAGCTTTGCAAATAATAACTTGTCTTTTCTCATAATATATGATCCCATTGGAGCCAGTGCCACTAATCAATACATGTTACAGGGGTTGGACATTGCTGCAAAGATACTGACAGCTTGCACCTTATCAGCACACATGCAGCACACAGCTCACATACAGTGAAAATGGATGGTGCATATCACACATGGTTTATTACTAGCACCACTAGCAATAGAGACCGATTCGATACATGGCAATGTCACTTGGTCATTCTGTTGGTGTAGTGTACCTCTGCTGAGAAGCACCTTCATAATGAATGACAAATGACAAATAGCAACATGTGGGCATGGACAGAGTGAGAGAAGCTCTAAGACATATTGCTGCTTTGAATATTCCCATAGTTTCCTTGTGGCATTTCCGTCGTCACCCAGTGTCATTGCTGCTGTTGAAAATATGACTGACTGATCGTGCTGCTGCTGTAAGAAAAAAATCAAAGGGAGCACAGTTTTGTTAATTGTACCGCAGTGAATCAACAAGTATGACTTTCCTCTCAGCAAAAAAACAAACAAACAAACAAACAAACAAACAAACAAACAAACAAACAAAAACACTGTAGTAATACAGTAGAGTGATCAAACCATCAGATACTAAAAACACATATTTATCTTAGTGTCCTATGCAGTTGTTGCAGAGGGACAGCTGTTTTCCTGTGCTGAGCCAGTATTTAGCTTATTGAAAGTATTTACTACTCATGCACTGCCACTTGCTGAAGAGCTGCAGCAGCCTAAAACTGTGCGTTAGGAACGAGCTCAAGCAGAAAACGTGACAGAGAGTTTTCAATAATGCGATCGCTTCACTGAAGTTTTGCAGAGTTCTAAAGTTTTGCTCAAAGCTGACCCAGCTTCTCTCCATCACATCATGGGTTCCCTGGAAAGTAAGGCGAGCACGGTATTTGAATAATGCAGCTGTTTTGAGAAGAACTGATTCTGGTGTGAACATCTTACCACTACAAACTTAGTATTTAGGAACATTACCAACAAAACTGGCCTCCAAACAAGGAAACTCAGAATGAAAAGATGTGGACTCCTCACACCGAATTATAATTTGCTCCCAAATATTAACATAAACTGGTCAGATTCCATAAGGATCTTCATCAGGCACCTGAGTATCTATATTCGATGTGCATGCTCTATCTTTTTTGTCGTTTAATGGCACTAACACACTCATTTGACAGCATATACAACCACTTTTCTAGCAGGGCTGTTGGACTCTCTTGTTATACTCGCGACTGCACAGGGTATATTAGAGAAACATTATGTTATCTTGTTTGAGAAATAACAATTAAAAGCAACAAGCACAATAGCGGTTTGGCTGCAGCTATAGAGGATGGGTGAAGCCGAAAAGAACTAATTGGGACGGATAGAGAATGTGACTTGGACAGAAGCTAGAATGGTGTCCTGGGGATACATAGTGAAATTTCTGGTCAAATCCCAATTGCATTGTGGTAATATAAAGCTCATTTGGATGTAACAGTTCAGATTAACATTAATGAATCCGCAAAGTCAAAGTCCCACTACTTGTCACTGACTGTAATTTGGTATGACAGGTCAGTCTTGATTCTCTGTTTTTTTAGTCTTGAGAGAAAAGTACAAATACCAAATGAGCTGTATTAGGTCACATGAAAAACACTGTGTTCGGATTTCGATGTCTATTATTTATCACCAAGGCCACAGATATTCAGTCTGAGCCTGGAAAGAAACACAAAGAAAATGTCTTAAATAAAATACACCACGATATTACGCACAGATTTGGAAGGACAAGAAGAAGAAGAAGAAGAAGAAGAAGAAGAAGAAGAAGAAGAAGAAGAAGAAGAAGAAGAAGAAGAAGAAGAAGAAGAAGAAGAAGAAGAAGAAGGAGGAGGAGGAGGAGGAAGAGGAGGAGGAGGAGGAGGAGGAGAAGGAGGAGAAGAAGAAGAAGCAGAAGAAGAAGAAGAAATATCCATCACAAAAGAGTTAAAGTCTTTATATCTGTCACACTAACTTGTCCCATACCATGGACCTGTCTATTGTTTTTGTGAGACAGATCTGTTTATCTATTATTATTATTGTGGGGGTGGGGGAGTCTTGTTGCCATGCAACCCCTAGAGACCTTTTGAAATTTCAGCGACTCTCTAATCGACTTGAACTCATAACTTTTCAGAACACAATAGCATTCCTTTCAGCACTCCAGCGGTCCAGAACAACCTTCACAACGTCAGCTGTGAAAAAAAAAATCCTTTTTTTCCTCTTTTCTCTATCTATATACAATGCACAACTTCAGCACCTCAGTACATAACTGGCTTGAAAAAGGAACAGACTATGAGGTTATTGATGGCGCTGTCAGATTGTTCTCATCAAAAATTTACTCTCCTACTCACTCAGCCTCATTGGCATTACAGTGATGGGATGCCTGCATAATTCACCTCCCTCCTAGAAATGAGCAAAATAATAATCCTCCACACAACTGCACTGGAAAAACAATAAACACCTCTCAACCTACAACTTATAACACACATTCAAACACTATTTATATGCATATATACATGAAAAAATTGTGTGCACAAACATGTATCATCACATGTGCAAATCTAGAAATGTAATGGGGAAACATGGATGTTATTGTAATATTTCCACCAATTAAATGAAAAATCCAATCTCTTCAGGGGTGAAATTTTGCTCTGTTGATGGTATCAAGATTTTTTTTGAAGTCATCACATCAGGGAGCAGCACACTTGCAGACAGTCGCCAATGAACCAGAGGAAATCCTTTGAATAGCACAATGAATTTCTCTGTGAGTTTAACTCCTTTCTACTTTCAGTGCACAAAAAGCTCCCTTTCAGTTCTCCACAGTGCATAAAACTATAAGTAACCGACTTGATAGGGATTTCAACGTGAAAAAAGGAAAATATTTGAAAAAGGCCATTTCACACAGGAATTTGTGAAACTATTTGGAGTGACCATGCTGTCTTTTTATATTATTTTATTTCATTTTATTTTATTTAACTTGTACTTTTTTTTTTTTTTTTTTTTTTTTTTTTTTTTATTTAAGCCTTGTACCTAGTCCCAAAACCACAATCTACCTAGCCTTCCTGGGATCCTCAGACCTGGGCCTGGAGTCATCAAGCCTCTCCGAATTACTCAAAGGTATATTACTGAAAATATTCTCATGACTAAAATGAGACTAAAGAGTTAGCTAAGAAGCATCAAAAAATGTATGGTGCAGGGTAAGGGACAAAATAAAGACTACTGAGAAGTCAGAGAAATCTATATTCTGGCTTCTTTAGCAGTTTCCAAGGTTTTATTATAGTTTTATATTTTCATTAGTTTTTGTTTTTACTTTGATTTTAGTTTTTGTTTTCCATTCAGTTCAGTTTTTGTTAGTTTCCAGAGCAGATTTAGTTTGGTTTTGTTGCATAAAATGTTTAAACTCACAAAGACTAAAACCGAAGACATTTTCTGTATATTTTTCATTTTATTGTGGGTAGTTTTGTTAGTACACAATATTGTTTCAGTTATTTTTTTTTTTCTAGAGTCTATTTTCTACTTTTTTCAGTTATCTAAATCCTCCCTGGACATGGAATAATCTGGAGAGCTTGTTACATCTTAAATCATGTCCCCTTTGAGGAGTTGCATATTAAAAGTCCATATAACTGTGGAATGCCGCTGGCTTATCTGAGCTGGACATCGCTGCTTTTCTTTTAATATATGCTTGATGTCTGTTTGTCTGTTATGTTTTACTTTACTCCAGCTGTAACTGGTGTTCTCTCTTGGCCAAAAAAGCATTTTCTATCTCAAGGGATGCCCTGTTTAAACAAAGGTTAAATAAAATTGCAAAAGTGCATAGGCCTTCTCCCCACTAGCAAGGGTCAGGCAATAAATTGGGAGTTGTCCCCACCTAATGTTCTGGTGTATTTATTATCATTTGAACATCATGTCACATTAAAGAGCAGGCTAACTAAACCACAAACACACCAAAATGTGATACCTGACCTTGAATGGTGAAAAGTAGAGGGTCTGAGGACACCCTGCCATAGAGAACAGGAACAGGCGATGACATCACCTGCCACCAAAGACCACTGCTGCATCCAAAATCACACACTATGCACCGCATTAATTATTTGTGTACAATCATTCGACATATTTTTGTACGTGATCTATGTAAGTTTTCGGACGTTCTGACTGCCATCAGCATCAGTTCCTCTTGAACCCTTGCTGGTTGAAGACGTGTAACCATGGGAACTTGTGCCAACTTCTACCAGCATCTGAAATGACAGCAAGAGTGAACATGATGGCCCTCTTTAGTTTGTGGCTTTTGTTCACTTCTGTGGGAGCACAGAGGCCGCAGGCAAACTCATTCTGTAGCTTGGAGGCATGCATGTCACCAACTAATCCCTAAATTACTGGAGAAAATTAACTAGTCCAGCAATCACTGCCATACAAAGCTCCTGCACCATCATCGCTGAAGATTGCAGAAATAGTTTTCAATTCATTCATTATTCTGTTCATTCATACTATGGATTCAGACACTAAAAAATTTAACATGGTATTTTACTGCAACAAATAGCATGTTAGAATGCAATTCCAGTGGAGCCCAGGCACATTTCTTTTCACCATTAGAAGTCAGGCTTCACATAGATGTGGGTTTGGGGTTTAGCTCATCTTTAAGAGACACTGTCAAAGTGTGTACAACATGGATTGATAAAATTACTTCCAAAAGACAATTAGCACCACAGAAAAAATGTATTTTTCACTCATCGAGGCACACATTATTCAATATCCCAGGAAACAGTAAGATTACTTGTGACAGCCCTTGCTGTTGCTATGGTTACTGTAAACAGTCATGCCAGTCATGTCCTATTCAGATTATTACCTGAATCAGTGTCCTGCCGGCTGTCTTGCCAGGGCTTGTCTGGGCTTATATTTACAGGCTCCAATCTGTCATCGATATGGAAGTGATGCGGCTGCACAAAATCTGAAAGTGTGATGGGCTGATAGCGTGTCTTACATTGACTGTGCCACCATCTTTAGTGTTTTAAGTTTTCTCATTCTAAACTGATGAAGTGCCTCGTCCCCTCCTATTTGTTACGAAACAGAACACCCTCTTCCCTCACCCCATTGTTAGTCTGTCTCCCTCTCTCTCTGTCTCCCTCTCTCTCTCTCTCTCTCTCTCTCTCTCTCTCTCTCTCTTTCTCTCTCTCTCTCTCTCTCTCTCTCTCTCTCTCTCTCTCTCTCTCTCTCTCTCTCTCTCTCAGGACTTCAGGTATAACAACATATTTCCAAAACTGACATTTAATCCAAGCAAACAAATCACCGTGGAGATCCCCATCCATCCATCCATGAGCTGAAATGTATTTATGGTCTCATGGTAACACACACACACACACACACACACACACACGTACACACACACACACACACACATACATACACACACACACACGCACGCACACATGCACACACACGCACACGCACACGCACACACGCACGCACGCACACACACACACACACACACACAGTAATATTACAGAACATCTTTCTCAGAGCCCATCCAGACTGTCAGGGGAATATGCTTATTCGTGATTTTATTGGCAAAAACTGTGTCCTCCATTTCCATTATTGGCACCATCGCACAACCCCCTGGGGTTGCAGGGATAGATGTGCATGCATGCGTGTGTGTGTGTGGGCCTGTGTGTGTGTGTCTGCGTTGTAGGTAGGTAGATAGGTAATTTCTGTCTCTCTCTTGCATTTATGGAGATAGATTTGCTTGACAAATTGACATAGCTGGATATTACTATAGTTATTTAGATGTTCTGCACTTAGCCATGCGTTAAGTTGGCATTTGTGTGTCTGTGTGTGTGTGTGTGTGTGTGTGTGTGTGTGTGTGTGTCTGTGTGTGTGTGTGAGTATGTGTTTGGGTAGGTGAGAGAATGAAAATGAGAGAGAGAGAGAGAGAGAGAGAGAGAGAGAGAGAGAGCCAACACTCCAAAAAATGGAAGTTTTCTGACAAGCTAAGCCATCTTAAAATGCTTACCAGGGGCCATATTGAATAAAGATGATGGGTTTAGCTAGGTGGAGGGAAAGCTGAACTTGAGGCTGTGTGGGGAAAGGGTTACGCTAGGGACAAGGAGAGAAGTGGGGTGTATACAAATCTCTGTGCTGCAGGCATTCTTGAGGGCAGTTAAGAAATAAAAGTGAATTTATTTACTTGGGTATTAGGAACACAAGTCAACTATGATGCTCAAATTAAAACCTGCATGCAGACTAAAGGAGATTGTGTCGTCCGTAAGTGGATCATCTGCTGCTGATTACATTCATTTATTTATTATGAATCTGGAATTTGTTTAATTAATTTAATTTAATTTCATTAATAGCGTGCTCTTGTTTTGTTTCCTTTTTTAATTCACCAGTTCATTTATTTTTGTTGGTAATTCTTCACCGCATTAATGTCTAATATCAACCACATGCATGCACAGAGAGAGAGAGAGAGACAGATAGAGAGAGAGAGAGAGAGAGAGAGAGAGAGAGAGAGAGAGAGAGAGAGAGAGAGAGAGAGAGAGAGATGAAGTTGAAGCCCCTGTAGGCTGGAGAGTGACACTAATGATTTCTGACCTCTACCGGACAAACAGCCAGATCTTCAACCCATGGTATTCCTCTCTCCATCCCAAATCCACCCCCTTTTCTCTCCTAGTTATTGCTTTGCACCAATATTTGGACGGACTTAGCTTTTACCCTCTTTTTCTCTGTATGTTCTGGCCTTCTTTCCGCCTTTCTTCTCTTCTCTTCTCTTCTCTTCTCTTCTCTTCTCTTCTCTTCTCTTCTCTTCTCTTCTCTTCTCTTCTCTTCTCTTCTCTTCTCTTCTCCATACCTAACCAATCTCATTCCTTTCTCAACATCTCCTCTTTCCTCTTTCCCCTAAATTTCGCCCTGCAGGCTTTGGGCCTCCCGCAGGAGGACAGCAGACCGCAACTCAGACACCCCACCCCCGCTCCCCTCCTCCTCTCTGCTCTTCCTCCTCCCCTGCCGTGTCCAGAGGGTGTCAGCCGCCAGTGGTTGCTCCCGTCCGTCCTGCTGACCACCAGGCCACTCCGCACCACAGACACTGATTTGATGTGACAGCTCTCTCATTATTTAAAGCCGGAGCCGCTCTGCAAGTTTGCCTCTGTGTGTGTGTGTGTGTGTGTGTGTGTACGTGTTTGGGGTTGATGGGGCGAAGGGGTGTGAGTGCCCGTCTGACTGCATGTGTGTTTTTGTGTGCGTTCATGTGTCTGTCTTTCTTTTCCAAAGGGGCTAGGAGGGGAAAAGAGAAGTGGGCCTAATGAAGTGAACATTTGATTGGGAGCCAGAGAGGCATATCAGTGTTAAAGGGAGGGAAAGAGAGCAAGAAATTGATGGTCTTGTTTGTGCAGAAGGATGGGGGGTAGGTAGGGTGGGCACTGGTCTTGATTGTAGAAAATTGGTTAGTCAAGATGAGCAAACAAGAGGAAAACATCTTAAATTGTCTCCTGTCTCCTCTTTCTACACAAATAATGCTCTCTCCCTCTCTCTACCTCTCTTTCTGTCTCCCCCTCTCCATTTCACTTTCTCATGAAGTCCTACACCAACTGCTTTGTTTATCAGATGACTTTAATTGCACATTCTCATGTGCCATTAAATGTGAGGTGCAATTCACCAGCTAGTTGTCTGTGTGGCCAAATGGAGTCTCAACCAGCCCTCAACTACCATATCAGCATTGTAACCTAGCAACGCCAGTTGTTCATATGAACACTGTTGTTTAGCAACAGTCACATGCAATTTTGGAACGCTGCCGAACTGGAGATTTGAGCGCACCTTGTCTCAATTCTCACTGATAGCCAAAACACAAAGGCAGTACAAGTGGCCACTTTTCGGTATACAAGCAAAGTGGGCACTTAATCAAGTGTCAAGGGCCTGAGTGGTTGCTGTGAGATTGGACCTCTCTCTTTCTCTTTCTCTTTCTCTTTCTCTCTCTCTCTCTCTCTCTCTCTCTCTCTCTCTCTCTCTCTCTCTCTCTCTCTCTCTCAATCTATCTGTCTTTCTGTGTATCTATGCCTCTCCTTCTCCCTCTTCACTTAGCCTCATACTCATACATTCTCACTCACAACTCAAACAAAGAGCATTTGACTTTTGACTTCTATTTGGCTGCCAACTACCAGCTGAGTACAGTTGTCTCATAAATATGACCACACACACACACACACACACACACACACACACACGCTCACATACACGCACGCACACATACACACATATAGAAAAAGAAGGCTTGGCTCAATTTTCCGTAGCAATGTAGCTCTCCAGTTCCTGCGGCCAAAAAGTTAAATTGAAGTGACCCCGTGTCAGCTTAAGCAAAGCTAAAAGAAGAGAAAAGGTGAGAGGGAAGGAAGGAATGAAGGAGAGAATCAAATAGCCGGGGTCAGTGTGTAGCTGTCAGAAACAGAATGTCAATGGGGTCGTGAGATGGGCTGTGCAGGAGCCGACTTAAGCTTATCCTGGATTTCCCAAATGCTTCTCAACATGTAGGAGCCCTGCCCTGATGGCGGCATGTATGTAGACATCCACACAGCAGAGGAGCGCCCCCATGCCGAATCCAAGCGCTTACATGCATACTGACACGTTCCTGGCTCCAGTCCCTGCGGATATAAGAAACACTATCCACCTGTGGCCTGTGGATGTAATGAGGTTGGAGAGAGCACAAGCTTCTCCTTAGGCTCTAATACCTGTGTCTATCTTTGTCAGCGTGTGTGTGTGTTACCTTGCATCCTTCGTTCCACTGTGTGTGTGTGTGTGTGTGTGTGTGTGTGTGTGTGTGTGTGTGGGTGCGTGCCCTCTCTCCAGGCTGTAATACACGGTGGACTATTTCAGACCATGCCCCTGTATCTGTCTCCATTCATATTGGCTGGCTACCTCAGGGCTGCTAGAGCCCTTTGACAGATATTAAAGGAAAGAAGTTCGCCAGCAGCAACTCTATATGAGGAAACACAATTGAAGCCATGACTTCCTTGTCTTAAAGGTGCAGTTCAACCAAAACTAAAGAATGGAAGCATGCTTGAATAAAGAAACAGTGGGACAAGCATGGGCTTATTGCAGATTTATTATCACTTTGTTCAGTACAAAGAAAGACTACTACTACTACCACTGGAGAACAGTCTGTATGCTATGATAGTTTGCCCACATGCAGATCAAGTTTTAATTGTAAATACATTGACTCTGGTCATTGTTTGGGGCACCAAGTGTCTCATAAAGCTTTAGAAGTTGGACAGAACCTTAACTGTGTGGGGGACTTTTACTTCACAACATCATCCTCTGCAATTCAAAGAAACACACTTAAGCAGTGAAGAGGCTTTTGGGCTTTTCTTTCATTTGAGATTTCAAGGTTTCAAATATTTGCCAAGGAGGAATCAAATGACCTGGAGATTGACAAGACCACAATATCCATGTCTAGGTGTTGTTTTGTACTTAAGAAAATATAACAGTCTTCATTGAGCTTTTAGAAAAAGAAAGAAAGATTAATATTAGTGTTATTCAACGCAACTGGGTATTCAATCCAGTCTCATCGAGCTGTGTGCAAACGATACGACTTACACTTTTAAAATTATGTGCAGTGCATATGCTAAAGTCCAATTTATGTGCAGTTGAGTCGCCAGTTCTTCCAATTAACTTCGGTGGACAGCAGATGTGCAACATTCGCACATGTGTGGACATTACTTAACCTTTGTGCATGCATGATCAGTAGCTCATTAACTCAATAGCTTACATTAGCCACCAAAACTACTTGGTTACATTTTAGGAAAAAAGGTTAGAGTTAGGGTTATGAAAAAAATCATGGACAAGTTACAAAATATTAGTTAATAAGCAAACATTAAAAACAAACGCCAGTCAGGCAACACTGGTCACCAGAAGCTAATATTAAAAGCAATCATTAAAAACAAATTGCAGTCTCAGCTGAAGGGTTAACTGAATCCTGGATGCCCACGGGATGTCCGTTTGTTTGACCCATCCTCCAGCCCACCTTCCTCCTGGCTCTTTCTGGGTCTTCATACTGCATGACACTGCTGCACTTTGGATTGGCGAATCACCTGCATGTAAAATTGGACTTTCGTGTGAAAGCTTTGAAGCAGATTGGGCCTTTATCTGCCTCAAGAGAGGCCTAACTGAGGCACGGAAGATTTAAATGAATAGACGTCTTTAATTTTTAGATTACAAAATAATGCTGTTCCTGGAGTTGGGCAAGATTTTGAGACTGGTTTTGACGCCAAGACTATATGAAAGCATGACAACCCTAGTACATTCATTTTTTTATCGTTTTATGGGGCTACTAAACTAAAGAAGAAAGGTGTGCTCATTGGCCACAATGAGGGAAGCCAAATGATTGTGAACTTTGCCCTCTTAAAAGCCTGCTTTGATCAAAACAGAAAGAAAGTTTGACGGGATGAAAAACTGGAGTGATTATTGAGTGTTTCTGTATGGAGAAAAACAATGAACAACAACTTTTTTTTTTTTTTTTGCATTGTTTGATAAGATGGATTGAAGTGGTATAAAGCTGGACTAAAAGCACTCCTCCACTAGCCAGAGCAACATCTGGCTGCCATGTCCTTGAGAGAGATTTCACTCAGTCTTGTGGCCTTGCAAAAAGCTCTATGACGTAGAGACAGTGCACCACTAGAAGGTAAACAGTGATGCAGTTTAGCAGAGAAATACTGGATATTTGTATGTGATCTGAATCTCATCAAAAATCGATCCAAATCAGTTTTAGATGTAGATAAACACACATTCTTCTGTTACGCATTTAGGAAACGAGATCCCAGGCCACCACAGAGTTCTGGCAGTGATGTCTGAGTCATTATTCATGCCAAGCTGCCCGACAGACAGAGACGTAAGGTCCTGCAATACTTGTGGCATAGAACAACTTTATTGATAGACTAACAGGTTTCGGCTTACAGCCTTCATCAGGGTCATCATAAATCATATTACAAACAACATTTAAAAAGGGTAGGTATGAAACAATAGAAAAAGGCAGCCAATCATGTACATCCACATATTGGTCAATAGGGTGCCTAACAGAGTGGGTTGGGTATATGGTCATATGGCTTCAGGCCAATTGTTGCCTCTGACAATACCTACTCTTTTTAAGTGTTGTTTGTAATGTGTTTTATACTGACCCTGATGAAGGCCACATGCCGTAACATGTTGGACTATCAATAGTTCTATGTGCAGGTTCTATATGCTACAAGTGTTGCTGTTGCAGTTTGGTAGTAGGTGACGTTGTGCCAGAAACCATTACTCTGCCCGACAGTTACACTGCATTACGTTGCATTTTGATTTGCCAAAATATTCAGTTGATTGAATAGGAATAACAACTCTTGAAAAGGGCAGTAATGTAACTGAACATTTGTTGAATGCTGTTAAACAATTAAAGCTGCTTTTTACAATTACTGCAATTAAACAGAAAACAAAGTCTGGTATTTAGCAGTTAATTCAAAGTGCATTTTAAAGATGTAAGATAAAATGGCACTAATCTGCTTGTCTTTGAAGACCATTTGATGTAGAGCTCACACTATGATCAACCAATCAGAGTGTGCAACCTCACATTGTCTTGACGCCAAGTCTAGACTCTTGAGCAGGTACTCGATACCCATGGTGAGTTCCTTTTCCACCTTGAATATACATCAAATAGTGTCAGTTTAAGTGCAGAGATAATTTTTCCATTGAATTAGAAAATGAGCTGAATGCTAAATCAAATGCATTTGAATACAATTTTTTTTGATGAATGCATTTACACAGTGCCATGTATCATGAGGTAGTATAAAGAGCCACAAAGTCTGCATTAAGAGGAAAGTTGGCAAGTAGATGGGTCAATCAACACAACTTTCACCCTGGCGACCCAAGTACAACTCCAAGGCAAAACCTAACCCCAACCTTTCCCCACCTGGATATACACTTTTGTTGTCTAAAGCTTCTGACATTTAGCCCCTTCCTGAAGTAATTTTAGCCACTTCCAGTGAAGGAAAAGTCATGTTCATGGACACAAATGTGTAGATGAAATTTTGTGACCATTGCACCAACTCCCGTGAGACGGGGTGGCATTATCATCACAACCTTTACTGCAACAGGGAGGGTCTGTGAGAGCAAGCTGTCTTTTACAAGGACATCCTGATCATCAGAATATAAATATATAAAATGAAATACAAAAATATCATAAGTTATGCAGACAGGCCAAAGGCATCAATTCAATATACATACGTACTTCAGTTCAGAAGGCAAACATGCATTCGTATGACGTATTACCAGACAAAATCGGTTTAAATTGATTGAGCAGAATCAGTCAGTCTAACTTTATCACAATGGGGATTGCAAAATGTCCCTGTTTTATGTAAACAAAAACACACACAAACAAAAAAAGAATCAGTATTGAATCAG
The DNA here is from genome assembly GCF_902150065.1 of Myripristis murdjan. Taxonomy (NCBI): domain Eukaryota; kingdom Metazoa; phylum Chordata; class Actinopteri; order Holocentriformes; family Holocentridae; genus Myripristis; species Myripristis murdjan. Next base: position 33,162,367 of record NC_043980.1, read on the forward strand.
CTGTGCTATTACTTCGATTACTCGCTATTTTCAGATTGAAAAGAAAACCATCTCCCATCTCTTCTGTCTTGCTTGCATTATGTGAGGCCATTTTAGATGGACCTGCTTTTTTTCCAAGCCTCCTGTCAGAGAGGCCAAGAAATGTAGACAGGGGTCTTATGGGTCACTTAGGACCCAAAAGAACTGGAGAACTCACTCAATAATAATTATTTTATTGGATTCAAGCTTGCACCCAATGAAATAATAATTATTGATCGAGTGCTCCAGTGCACTTCTTTTGGGACCTATCTGACCCAAAGTAGCCTGTCTGCATTAAGCTTATTGTCATAACTGTGCGCGCCGACCCACTGGCTCAAGCACAGGGGACTCTCCTCGCATTATTGCTCATAGTGTGATGAGCTTGCAAGACTCATCTGGCTTGAGAGGTCACTCCTCTGCCGGAACAAAGTGAATGACTTGTGTGTCAAATAAAATTAAACTGAAAGTAAAACCAGACAATGAGCTGGGCAAGCGAGATTCCAATGTGAGGAAACAGAGGAGAGTCACGACTCCATCTTTCAAAGGAGCTAGCTCTTCAAAGGTGTCAAATATAAAGGGGGCAGTGACCAACACATCAATACGAGGGAAAGAACAGACAAAGAATGCACTTTGTGTTCTTAAAAGACTTGTTTACCCAAAAGTAAATTAGAAAAGGAACTTGAATAGTGTGGAACATCAGAACGTACTCTGAGAGATTTACTTAAAAGGCACGTCCAGCCAAAATGGAAGAAGCACAGCGGGCATGGGGGCAGGTTCGCCAAACACAACACACAGTGGAGCCACAACAGAAAAACAGTATGCGCTTTATACATACTAAATCGCCACTATGAGGAATTTTAATGTTAGAACAGGAAGACTCTGAATGTGGCCTTGTCTTTACAATACTGTTCTTCAACCACCACAGGAGTTTAATCCCGAAAAAAAGAGAAATAAAAACTGCCTTCTTAAGGTGCTGTGAACAATGAGACACTTGGGGACTCACTCTGGAGAACAAATCTAAATCTACAACTCAATTTAGGCCGAGGAGACTAATTCACCCCTCTGTCAGTGTCACAGCCGCCCAGTCTAATCAGATTAGAGGGAAAACCCCTGTTTATAAGAGCACACACATACTGTAAAGGCAGACACACACATACACACAAACAAACAGTTGGGGTGATAAACAGTGAGACTGTGAAAATTACTACTGAGATCCATCCAGCCCAGCAGCCAACACTGGAGATCAATAATAATTTATTGGTAACTTTCTTTTTTGAGTCTGGGGAGAGAAGAGAGGA